>NC_048417.1:28015161-28019484 GCF_013103735.1 Etheostoma cragini | reverse complement strand
GGGGGGGGGGGGTAAAAACAAGGACAAGACCAAAAAGGTAAAAAGAAAGCTAACAAGCTAATTGTAAACTTTAAACACTATATATTTATATTCATATTTATCACTCTACATGCTCTGCAAACCCATATAAGCATTTGAGCATTTCTTTATTGTAGTTCATAAAAATAAAAACTTGACTTTTTAATTGTTTCTGTGCTGTATTCTTTTAAGCTGTAAACTTTGCACGTAATTTCATAGTACAGTGTGTTGTGGTATGACAATTAAGAAATCTAATGCTAACTAAATGTGTGAAATATGAAGTGTATTTGTCCTCAATGGGTGGGAAAAATTACACAACAGGACGTCACACAAATGGGTCATTTCAGTGACACAAACCTTGCAGAAAATCGCCGGATCGACCAATCTAGTTCATGCGAGTGTGTAAAAAAAAAAAAAGTGGCCTGATCAGCAGCTGCACTCTCCTTAAAATAAACGTTGTTTCCACGACCCGACGACGACCTCCACGGAAACAACCGGGCAGCAACATCTACTAGATAAACACAAACAAGTGCTCCCCCCGATCACCACAACCCTGCGTTGACCTCTGCGGGAGACAGCCTCTGTCCTCTGTCCCAACACGGCAAGGCTCCTGAGATAACACCCAGCTCGCATCTGTGTCTCTGTCCCCTCACGAGTGGACACACACTCTTCATCAAGGTGGGTGGCCATGTTTCCTACTCGCCACCAACGCAGGCTGACACATGCACGTTTGCTTTTAAAGGGTAATTGGGTGTATTTTTTCAAACCTGGACCCCAGTTCTTCATGCATTGTGTCTAATAGACTGATTGAGCCAGATCACAATGTAACCTATTGGGTTACATACATAAAATAGTGTATTTTTTATTTTTTTTTATTTTTGCTACTGACAGGCTTAGACTGTTAAAAGTGTCTGGCCAACATTTTTGATTTTACAAGGGGAGATAGCGGTGTGGCGAGACAAGAAAAAGGCATTCTGGGAGTGTGTTGTTTTCTATACGGGCTACAGAAATCATAAGCTCCTCTTATCTAAAAGATTGTAAATGCCACGACTCAATATTTCAATGTAACGTAATGTTATAGTTTGACAGTACGGGTGTAGTCTAATGCATTGTCGTAGGTATACCGGACTCTATATTGGCCAGAATCTGCCTTTGGGGGGGGGGGGGGGGGGGGGGGGGGGGGGGCTTATCATACCTGACCTGATCTCCCTGTCGCAGCGTATCATTGCCGTGATGATTGCTGCACTTAACATTGCAGGAGAGAGTGATCCGGCTCGGATTCATCCTGACTAGAAAGCAGACCTCACGCCACTTCCTTTGTCTCCTTTGTGGTGCAGGGAATTAATTCCCCTGAAGATCCATTTCCCCAAAAGACAGACACACTCGTCATATGTTTCCTTGATCGGTCGACGTTTCGGTGCCGTAACCTTTCTCAAGACATGTAGTGGTAAAGTGACATAAAATCGCATTTCGTGCTTTAATAGAAATCCTCACATGAGGACCCACAGCTGTGTTGGAGGTGTTTCCATGATCACACACACACACACACTGAATATGTCCTTTGACAAAGTCAAGGGTACATACACAGGACATAAGTCAGCTATATCAAACACAACTGCCTTTCTCTTGTCTACTTCAGGGGGTGAAGTAGAGGGGTACAATGTCATGGGACCTGACTATGTCATGGGACCTGACCTGGTGCTCTTTGGATGCGGCAACTTTCGAACCCAGACCCGATTTGTGATGGTTTACACCTCTTTTGACATGTCTGCCTTTGTTGATAAAGCTCGACAAGGGGACAGGCGTATTTCTCAGGTGACGTGCATCGTTCCAGACGAGAGACGTAGTTCTCTAAACCACTCACACAAAACCTAATGTTGTTCTTCACGTCAAATCTCTTGACATGTGAAATCATGTTTTACATTTAAACACATCATTTGTGAAATGCACGGCACAATTTGACTTCTGTTCCATGTTTTTTTGCTGAAAGATAGGTCCCATGGACCGGAAGTAGAAGGGCTGGACTTGGGCACCCAGACCTCTCAGGTGGTCTGGGTCAGGTCTGCCTGACATTTGCTGAAAGACGCACCGGTGAATGCAAGTCATGAGTGACTGAAAAAATTACAAAATGTCATTATAGACATTTATGTACTATTTTCTTCATATATGAAATTTTTTGTTTTTGGGGTTTTTACAAGAGATTTGAGAAATTTCAAAAAGCAAACATCACTTTGCAGAAAGCTGAATCTGGATATGAAACACGTGGGGATCAGGTTATATGCAGGAGAATTGGAGAAGATTTGTAAAAATGCACTTAGACCTTAGTAAATGTTACATATTCCAACCCCTCACTTGTTTTGTGAGCAATTTATTATTCCAGTCCAAATATGTCAACCATTTACTCATGCAAACCATCCTTTCAAAAGCATAATCATTGATGACTTTGTGCATTTGATCAGTGAAAATGAGAGTTGAAGTTGTTCCATCCAGCAGTTACCCAGCTGCCTCTCTGTTTCTGGCAGTGATTCCAGAGAACGAAGCCTGGTTTGGCCAGATCCCACCTCCCTTCCTAATCCTTGTTTATTGGCGTCTGACGGCGTTTCCTCCCCAGCCGACGGTTAATTATAGCAGCTAGCCCACCGCTCACCTCTTCTTCTCTCTCACTCTTATCTCAGGTTGGATCGACAACACATGACAATACCCCATGCTTCCGATGTTTCCGCGGCTCTGGATTCAGGTCCTCTAGTCTCCAGTTAAGAGGATTCTCTAAATGACAGCATTAGGCATTTTTAGGTTCCCCAAAAGTAGTAGGACAGCACCAACTACAGTTAAGAAAACGTTATTTTCCATGAGAGCATTCAGCTGATTCTTTTAGGGTAATGCAAGTATAATTTGGCCCTTTTTTGAGCCCTGGATGCATTCAGCACACACAGCAATGTTTTCCCATCGCCGCTACTATTTAAAGATGCTGGTTGAATGTTTTGGCAAAGTGCCAGCTGTGGGTTAATGAGATATACTGTGTGAGCAGCACAAAGAAGAGAGTGAACGTTTCCCATGGATGTGTCATGGCCTCACGTTATGTCATGCTGTACAGACGATATATGGGTTAAAATCCCCATGGGATCTATTTCCTTGTGTATGTTTTTCCCAATAATGGGGAATTTGTTTCAGTTAGCTTGGATAAAAGTGAGAGGTTGAAATCAGTATCATTATCTTTCACTCACACAAGTATAGCTGCACTGTCATTTTGTCATTTGTCCCCAAAAAAGTGTTGAATGTGGCTAATCTATCCAAACCTTCCTCCACAGCGCTGTGGAAGAGGATCTGGCTAGTCCATGGGGGAGAAACGTGCTCCGGTTTATTGACATTTCTTTAAACCAATCACAATCATGGGATGGAGCTATGGTGTCTCTGCAAAGTAGTCTCAGGCAGGAACTTGTTTTGGTGGAACATGTGTACGTTCAGAAGTGGTTTCAGTCATGCATCAGAAAACTCAGATTGGACAGGTGGTCTAGCTAGCTGTCTGGATTTACCCTGCAGAGATGGGATCCTGGTCCTCAGATTGGACAGATAGTCTAGCTAGCTGTCTGGATTGACCCTGCAGAGATCTGAGGACCAGGTAACCATAGTCCACAGATTACATACAGTGTGCCAATATTTTCTCCAAGTAGATGTTGCATTTTTGTCTGATCAGAGAGTGTATCAAAATCTGGGAGTGCATTTAATTTGGGTAAAGAACGGAGTTCTGATGTCAGTATACATGCTGTGTCTCCACCTGTCTCTGTGGACAGAGCTCTTTGTCTCTCCTCTCTCTCTCTCTGTCCTCAGCTTCTCCCTCCCCAGTCCAGCTTCCATCCTTTGCTTACTGCCTTATCTCCTCCATGCTCACACTTCCTCCTTCTTTAACTCCATTTCCTCCCTTCCTTTCTCATCACCACTTCCCTCCCCACTACTTGGTACCTTTCTGCTGATAAATCACAGTGCCAGTCCCACGTCAGACTGCACTGGCTCTCTTGGCTGCGTGGGGGGCTGCAGGCTCATATTAGCATAGGATTTCCTACAGCGGGGACTCTGCCCCAATGATCTGGTGACACATCACATACCAAACTACAGTTTTAAAATGCATGCTGTGCTAGGACATGGATTCTTACTGTAAGAAATCAAGACATAGCATGTGTACAGACATTTGTTTTAAAGAGACATAAAGGTGAAAGGGGGGGTTGGGGGGTGGGGTGGCGTAGCTATACGTGCAGAGCCCAGAAGCGCACACAATGAACTATGGTGGGAATCTCATCGTCTCACCGT
>NC_048417.1:28008522-28015061 GCF_013103735.1 Etheostoma cragini | reverse complement strand
CCATGAGAGAGAGAGATTCACATGACAGTTTCTTGATTAATAACGCTTCTTTTTGTTTCTTTACCAAAAAAAGTCAAAGGCCAAGCAGTTTCAGGCCTGTGCGTGTGCGTGCGTGTGTGTGTTTACGTATGTGTTTTTGCACTTTCTGCTAACCCTGAATCCCCAGAAGAAAGCCTAGGGCAAGCTTGATTTCTTTCTTTTTTTAAATAGGTCTTTCAGGGCTTCAAGATACCCTGACGGACTTGAAACCAACGCGGTGGGTTAACAACCCAAAAGAGACCTGTATTGGGCTTTGATGGCCTCAGTGTGGACCAACAGGCGGCAGAACTTCTCAACAAACCATGGACTGCAACGGCAATTGCCTTTATTTACATTGTCTGATGTGTCTCATTCAATAAGCTTTGTTACATTGTACACTTGTTACAGTTTTGGAAGTGGAAAAAACACAATGCTACATAGAATGCATGTTACTAACTCAACTTCTTCCCTTTCGCTTCCTCAGGTGTTTCTGGCTCTGGATCTGTGGAGTCTGGATCTGTGGTTGGAGACACCTGCTGCCTCCATGGTCCTGCTCCACACCCTCTGCTACAAGTCTCCATGTCTGTCTGTCTGTCTGTCTGTCTCTGTCTCTCCGTCTCTCTGTCGGTCTGTCTGTCTCTCTCTCTCTCTCTCTCTCTCTCTCTTTTCATATCTTTGCAAATGGTTCATGAGAACAGGCTGCACGTGTGCACGGAGATCGCTTCTGGCTCCAATCTCGGCTTTAAAACCAAAATATAACAACGTACAAGTCAACGTTTTTTAAGTTAAGTACAGGATCACCACATACACATTTGCAGTATTTTGCTATTTCTCCAGTTGCCATTAACTCAGCTATTGTTAGATGGTTGGACCACAGCAGAGACTTTGTTTGACCCTCCCTTTCCTTAGAATCAGACACACAATGTTCCCACACCTAGAGGTCTGTACAGCTGTGTGGAGGCTTTGTGTGCATACTCTGGCGTTGCTACTTGTGAGGGAAAACACTAATCACACGAAAACAGAAGAAAGCTGCCACACGTTGCAATCTGTCTTGGAAGAAGACACCAGAAGAATATAAAGCCTTCCTCTGATGAAGAACTCAGGTCTCGTGTGTTTACGAGGGAGTAGGGATGCGGTGCGGAGGGTGGGAGGAGAAGGCGAAGGGGTGAGTTGGCGACAGGCCAGGCGGATCTGTGTGGGTGGCAACGGGCCCAGTGGGCCGTCACCTTTAGCTTCAGCAGGTTACAGTTCAAGGCCCAGGTGGGGCCGAAGAACACACTTCAGCAGACGTGTGCAACAACACACATCACATATCTGTTAGGACAAAAAGTTTTCAAACTGAGGCATCTCCCCGAATACCAATCAGGTTTTGGGCTTTCTTGCCTTTGTTGTGTCTCTTGTCTCACGCTAAGCTGCACTGAGTGGCTCTGAATTGGAGTTAAATGATGTAAGATTTCATTTCAGATTACTATTCAGGACACATGGCTTTAATACAGTGTTGTAGCCAATATTTGTGGGATCTATTGGAAGACGTTTAAAGTGCAGTTTTTTTCCACGTCAACAAATCCCAGTAACATACCAAAAAATCAACAATGAGTTCGTCCATCTCTTAATATTTCACTCCTTCCCTAGTCTCGCTTTGCCAGACCTTCCTTCCACAACGCCGCAGAGGAAGGTCTTGCTACTACAACATCATGTCTGTGGCAGAAACAAGCCCATACTGACATCTCCAATCAAAAAGGCTTTACAAAATGTAAAAGTTACATTATTTTCAAAAAGGCTGAAGACTTTTCTTAAAGTGCCCATATTCGGCTCATTTTAAGGTTCATAATTGTATTTCATTTTCAAAAAAAACATATTTTAGTTGTACACAGATGCTGCAGATCCTGTTTTCACGCTTTCCCTTTAGGTCTCTGTTTTAGCTCCAGAGTGAGACCTCTCACTTCTATACTATCTTTGTCGGGATTTGCACATGCTCAGTAGCTCGGTAAGATCCCATCAGCTAGATAACTCTTTCTCCAGTTTTGGTCAGTCCAAGGCAGGATCAGCTGGGAGGCTTCTTCTTTTGCATAATATGGGCACTTTAAACAGGGAATATGCTCTTTGTCACCATAACCATGTGTAAAGCACCAATGCTTGCATACATTTACATCGGCCACAGTGCGTGAATGTGTGTGAATGGTGGACGGATCCTGTACTATGTACAACGCTTTGAGTAGTCCTTACAACTAGAAATGCTCCATTTACATTCACTAAACAGGAAGTAGTCGCCTCGGCCAACGGATCACCTGGGTCATTTTTGACTCCATGATGGCTGCATGTGCCGCTGGGACTCCTACGCTGTATCCAGGTCTTATTATACATCCATGATCATATGTAGTATCTGTTATCAGTTTAATATCTGATATGTCCTCCATTAGGGGTATTTCTTTTCCAGGGATCGGACATTGAGGTAGTGGAGAGCTATTCCTGGGTGTTCACCTTTATGAACTGAACTGGACTGACAACACCCATGCACTCAAGAAGGGCCAGAGTCCTACATCTGCTGAGGAGACTCAGGTCCTTTGGAGTGTGCAGGACTCTCCTCGGACCGGGAACAGATGTTCTCTGGACCCCATAGAAAAAGTGGGGAGAGAGAAGGATGTTAGGTAAGCTGACATCCATCTTGGACAACACCTCTCGCCCCCTACATGACACTGGGGGGTCCCTGATCAGCTCCTGCAGCAGCGGACTGATACCCCCCTTGTTTTTGCTGGAACAAGAGGATTTCCCCACTTTGGGATGAAAAGTGTTATTTTATATAATCTAATCTAATCTAATCTAAAGGTGTCACCCAGTGCAGGAATGTGGCCCATTGACATTGATTGGTGGCTTTTTTGTTAGCATCCTGCAGGCACAACACTTAGCGACACAGGGCTAACGAAAACCGGTGTCCCTTTTTGCAGCTAAATGAACACACATAGCGTATTTGAACGCATCACACAACTTGTAGTCACTTTTTCCAAATCCACTTCTATTTTTGATCTTGTTTACCACCACTCCTGGATTGTCTGCTCTCTGTGCATGTTTACATGAAGAGGAAAGGACGCGTCAGTGTGTGTTTGCATGTGCACCTACGTGGGTGCATGCATGTGTGTGCGTACCTTTGTAACAGTTGTTGCTGTGATGCGTAGAAACCTGCAGAGGCATCACTTTGGCTCGCTTGACTCTCTGTCAGAGGAAGATCATTGTAGTCCAAAATAGAGCCTTTGTTGCCTTAGGAGGAAGTGATACTTTGGTGGCGGGGGGGGAGGGGGGTGGGGGGAGAGAAATGAGTGAGCTCATGAGCAGAAGAAATGACCTTGGAGACTGTCACACACTCAGGTTCCCACTGGCCCACACACACCAGGACGGACACACATGTGCACACATACACACACAGGCAGGTTCCCATTTCCCATTGACATACACACGGTTGGACACACACACACACACACACACACACGCCCACATGCCTGTCAAGAGATGTACAGGTCACAAGCTGTCCCACTGACCCTAAGAAAAACTATGATACACACACACACACACACACTAACAAACAGGACTTTGCATAGACCATGATCAGCGTTGATTTGATCGACCGAGTGCTTCATTTCCCCAAGTTATGTCACTTGATTCAGCGTCTGTTGGGGCTAAAGATTTGAAAATTAAAATGACCTGAAGGTGTAGAGTTAGACAGAACAACACCGGAGTAAGACCAGACCGCGTAGTCCTCATCCCTGGTACCTGCTACCGGAATCTTGGACTGAACCATCTGCTTTTCAAGATCTGAAAGTGTAAAAGGGTATAATTTGTCCTGGATTCCGAGGCGAAAAAGAGTGAAAATGACGGATTACCAAATTAAACGGATGGTTTGAATAATTACGTTTCCAATGGAAAGCCAAGCACATTTGTACTTTCCTCCTAGCTTGGATGGGATCCAAAACCAGAGACTTAACCTAAGTCTCTTCAACAAAACCACGGGACTCCAAAGCTTCCAGGGTGTCATGTCACAAGTTACAACTACACCTGAAGGCGTTATGTGAAGATTCCCCCTGCCCCTTCTCAGGTGCATGTGTGTGTGTGTGTGTGTGAAGGAAGAGGGTGTGTTGCTATCCGGGATGTGTCAGGGTATATCTGCCTCCTGCGGCGGCGACCCTGTCACCGCTCCCTCATCGGCACCGCCTCGGCCGCCATGTTAGCAGCTTTAGAGAGCAGCCGCCTGCTGTGATGTCACCATCTGTGACGGAGTTACCTGTAAGACACACACACACACACACACACAGAGCTGACGGGATATCGGTGCATTAATTACAGAAGGAAAATATTACAGAATCTACTGAGAGAATGTAAAAGTTGGTACATGAAACATGAAAGAAATGACCTTGTTCACATACACACATGCATATAACAACACAAACACACACACACACACACACACACACACAAGTTGTAATTAGTGACATAGAGGTGATGATGACGGGGAGGGATTCACACAGAGCTGGTCTGACAGCTTTATCAGTTCCACTATGGTGAGGACAGATGGCTCAACCATCTCCCTGGACTTACTGTAAACACACACACACACACACACACACACACACACACAGATGCATGCATGCACACACACAGTGCTTGGCAAGGCTCACACATTAGAAACAGTTTGCTATACATCAAGATTAAAATACAAGTAACTTAGCACACACTCTTCTCAGTCGCTGCAGAATCCAACATGAGGAGCCCAGGGCATGATGGGATAGCGGCTTAAGACAATCCAGGGACAACGCAGACATACATGTCTGGAGACAGGAAACACAACCTGGAGACCGTTGGACTCCTCGATGTGTAGCATTTCCACATATAGTAACTCCATGCGCCCCTGTGGGAAGAAGCCTCCCTGATAGAAATCATGAATCATAAGAAGACCCTGGTTACATCACTGGGACATGACCAGGGACTATTTTGTCCTTCAGAGCCACAGAAGACAGTATTGAGTACCATCAACCTGTCTTTCAATGGTTTTATCAGGACAACGCCAGAAAAGGGAAAGCGTGAACACAGAAGAAGAACAACAGTGCTTGGAGTGGAAGCTAGAGACTAAACACGGGACCGTTCTCCAAAGATAATCTGGAATATAATCTGAAGGACAGCAAGACCGCTTCTGAGACGTTCCCAGAACACAAAACCGGAACGCAGCCCAGTGGGAAATGCCTGTAAAATGACGTAGGATTATTCCTAACCCTAACCCTAACCATAAACCTTGTCCCGAGTGGCACTGAAATGTACATTTTATAACCCCACCCACCAGTTTTTCCTAAACCCAACTGTCCCGTTCTTCTTTTCCTAAACCTAACTGTCCCGTTCTTCTTCTCCTAAACCCATCTGTCCCGTTCTTCTTTTCCTAAACCATCTGTCCCCTTCTTCTTCTCCTAAACCCGACTGTCCCCTTCTTCTTCTCCTAAACTTAACTGTCCTGTTCTTCTTTTCCTGAACTTAACTGTCATGTATTTCTTCTCCTAAACCCAACTGTCCCGTTCTTTGTTCTTCTTCTCCTAAACACAACTGTCCCATCATTCTTCTTCACCTAAACCCAACTGTCCCATTCTTCTTGTCCTAAACCCAACTGTCCCATTCTTCTTGTCCTAAACCCAACTGTCCCATTCTTCTTCTCCTAAACCCGACTGTCCCGTTCTTCTTCTCCTAAACCTAACTGTCCCGTTTAACGTATCTTTTAAAAGCCCACCTCTACAATCTATTCCTCAATCTAACTGTCCTCAACTAAACATACGTCCCGACCCAGAGCGTCCAAAGTGACGTGAATAGGACCGACCAAGTACTTTTAAATCATGCTAAAGGAGACATTTTGTGTCAATGACGACACCAAAGGAACCTGACCAAGCGTAATAAGGTATTTTATGCGATGGTAGTGAGAATGTGTTGGGTAAGGTACCCACCTCTTACCTAGAACATAAATCTAACAGCTTTACTTATGGAGCTTGTTGGGACCACCTCTGAGTGTTATCTAAATGTGGGGGCCAAAATGTGCCAGCAAAGGTTAACCTCCTGATTCTCCATTTGCACCGACTTCCAGCTACTGAATGAATGTACCATCATATAATAGAGCAACTATTACTCAGGTGATTACTTTTTTGGTGGAATTATCACAATTGCCGTCACTCTCTCTCCATAGGCTTCTGGCCACTGACGTAGGCTAAGGTAAAAGGTATGCATGGAGTCTCATCAGAAGCATAAATCACGCTCAACTCCATACATGCCAGAAACGTGAGATCACAGATGCCTTCCCCCGATTGCAGAGGAATCAAACCCCTGACGCTGCTCTCTTGATCCGCGGCACAGTCGTTAAACAACTATTTTCATATGGAAATCCCCTTCACTTGAATATGCAACAGCGATCTTGAGATAACAGGCTTAGCCCTTCCTTGACACCGCTTTGTGGATATCGGGACATGAATCAACATCAAAGGACACACAACACCCCCCCC
>NC_048417.1:27999013-28008356 GCF_013103735.1 Etheostoma cragini | reverse complement strand
CCCCCCACCCCCCTTTCAAAAGCTGAATGCTTAACTCAAGAGTCAATCGCTATTATGTATTGCATGGTTAACTTTTCTTACAACAATTGAAATGTCCTCAGGTAAAGACTTAACACATTAACCTAATCAGTGGTGAAATATAACTGAGTACTTTTACTCAAGTACTGTACCTAAGTCCAAATGTTGGTACTTGTACTTTACTTGGGTCTTTTCTTTTCATACCACTTTCTTCTTCTACTAAGAGAAATATCGTACTTTAGTTACTCCACTCTAATAATCTGACATTCATCTTTAGTTACTAGTTACTTTATACATTAAAAAAACACATACAGTATATTACAAATCTGATGTTTTACTACAAAGTAAACTAGCCGACAATATACAAGTCCAGTTGAGATGATGAGACCATTAAACACACAACTGTTTGGATCCTTTACACTTTCTAAAATGGGAGTTTTTTTTACTTTTAATACTTTAAGTACATTTTCTTGATGATACTTAAATAGTTTTACTTAAGTAACATTTCAAATGCAGGACGTTTACTTGCATTTATAGTATTGTCACGGTGTAGGATATAGTACTTTTACCTAAGCATCTGTATACATCTCCCACCATGGAACCCAATACATTTTAACATTATTAATTTTTTCATAAATCACTGCTATTTGCCACCTTTTTGCATCTGTCTGTGGGTTTTACAAGTATTTGAACGGGGGGAGGGGGGGCTGTATTTGTTGTTTTTGCTGAAAAGAGGGGTCTTTAAATAGTGTTTTAAAATTTTTTTTTAAAGAGTCTCCTTTTAATTTAAATTGATTTCATCCCGGATTTATGTTTTAATTCCATGCATCTCTTGTGAGATCTGCTGTTAAAAGACAATAAATCATAAAGGTACATGAAAAAGATGGCTTTGTAAGCGCAACATAAACTAAAATTAACACAAATCACGTTGTGTTATTACGGCTTCCCTCATCCACGCTAGATTATTTTCATTATATCTATTAACATCATTAAGATGATTAAAAACCTTGCTTCTTCAAAAAGTGATACGTAAAGTTCAGCATCCCCATTCCTTTTTGGTACAGTCTCTTAATGAAACTTCAGTCATTTTATTTAAACATGTTCTTTTTCTTATCAACATGGGCGCTTGGTCACGAGCCTTTCTCATTGTTATTGACGCTAAAAGCCTCTTTTAGCGACACATAACACGCTTTAACTAAACGCGGTTGGTCGGGATCATTGGCGCCTATTGGCGGAACTTGCAGGAACGGGAAGGTTGGGTTAAGGTAAAGGTCGTGGGTGGGCTTACGGTTCCCTAACAGGACGGTTAAGGACACATGCGGGACACGAACCCCGCTGTCCTGGGTTAAAGTCCAGTGTTTGACCCATCCACCTCCCTTACATGCTACTCTCTAAACCCCGTCTAGATGCTGCCGTCCCCGGTACAGCACATCAGATGCAGACACCCACTGTCCAAACGTCCGTATTTTACCTATTTGGACTGAGAACACGGGGTACGGTGCATTGCTCAAGGGCACCTAGCAGTGCCCAGGAGGTGAAGTGGCATCTCTCCATTTTCCAATCCACACTTTGGTCCATAGGGGGAATTGAACCGACGGCCCTCTGAATCCCGACCCAACTCCCCACAGACTGAGCTGCTGCCACCAACTTTTTGATTTCTGGGAGAAAATTATCAAATTAAAAAGAAATTAATTTAAACTTTTTTTGGGGTCAATTTTTGATTTCTTGTTGTTTTTCCCCCCATGTTTCTGATTTAAAAACTTTTTGAAAACAGGTCAAATTGCTTTTTGGGGTTAGACTGACTTGTGTAATGACTAATTGTTTGTATGTTAATAAAATAACTTGAAAAATGCAGCCACTCTTCTGTCCTTCTCTCAGTGAAGTCAAAGCCAACTTACCATCACAAGTTGGGAGACATTTGTCCTCAAGTGGATTCTATAGAAGACTTACTCATTTGATATCTCACAAGGTCCTATTGTTCTGGTTGTAATCCCATTTCCCCCTTTAAAGTTTTACTGGCAATTTCCCTTTCCTCCTGCACGGAGCTGATGCTGATGACTTAATTGTTTTCTTACTGGTTTCCAACTGCCCAACACAATCTGCCCCTGGGAACCCGCCGTGTCTACCATTACCCTGAGGCTGTGGAATCCGGTGACAGCGCGTGACTGTGTGAATGTCGAAAAGTAAATGTCTCCATGTGTGTTTTTGAGTGTGTGGGTTGGGGTGTGTATATGTGTGCATGTCACAAAGTGGCTGTTTGGGTTGTTTATGAGCGAGTCGGTGTGTGCATGAGCTGCTCGAGCACGTCTCCCGACATGAGTGGCAGGCCCGCTTAAGCCCACTTTGTAGCAATGTGTGGGAAGCCAGCCGGGAAGGCTTCCTCTCTGCTTTCTCAACGCCAGCGATTACCAGCTGCGGAAATGCTAATGGCTGTTTTGATAGCCATGGACAAGGGCTAATGCATTTGTTTTACTAGCTAATCCACGTCTGGTCTGCAGAGCCCCCGGCCTGTTGATTTTAAATTACGAGGGGGACATTGCTGCATCGGCAAAAGGTACTCACGAATCACCAAATACTCCCCCTGCTCCTCTAAGAGCGCTGAGTGATTTAAGTCACCAAACTTACCAAACTAGCGGCTTTGGATTAGCATTGTTGAGATGAGAGCACCTGATTTATGTCGGAGGCAATACACTGGAGTAGGATTTCAGTGGGCTCGTCCGTTCTCGCCATCGCTGATAAATGAGCTGCATTATGTTCAGGGCTTAAAATGGAAAACAGGTTTGTCGGCTGTTTTAGGACAACCCCCACTATGCTAACATGAATTCCCTTTTGAGGCTAAAGGTGCTAAGTCAAGTTGATGCCTTCCATGCTCTAGAAGACTCTGTAGAGACTTCACAGTCCGACACCGTCTCATATCTACATCTAACGTTACTGTCAGAATAGGAATTCCAGGCTAGAGTTCTCGCGGGGACACACATTGTAAGACTACAGTTGGATTTGTTTTGAAAAATTTAACCAAGCTAGCTAGCTACTGCTAGCGTTAGCTGGAAACAAAAGGGTAAGTTTGCAGATGTTCTGTCTTGCAGATGAATGGCGGCAGGACTCGGAGGTCTGCGTTAATCCGCTGTCAAGTCTCCCATTTGGATGACGTGCTTCTAAAGGGTTAAAAATCAGCTTGGTGCCATGGCAACCTTAAAACAACACTGGCTCTTGCCGATGGCTGCTTCCTGTTTGGTGCTTGAACGCGAGCACCCATTGGTTTTGGACAATGTTCACATGACTGATCTTTGCAACCAAGACTTAGAATTTACAATAATATCAAAAGAAGGGACAAAGGCTGATTAGGACTGAACTTTAAAAACACCTTACACCGAACGATTGAGACGACGGGAGCGCGTCCCAACTCCAGCAACACACCCAGGATCGCATTCACATTTTGGCAAAATAGTCTTTTAGTATAATGTCGGCATTAGCTAGTCTTCCAAAGACTGCAGAGGCCACCGTTGCTTTCGGACCATCAGCATCTTGACACATCTAACAGTTCCACTGGCAAGATCTCAGTCGCGTGCTATTAAGAATGCTGCGATGACTGGGGTTGTGGTGGTTGCCAGCAGCAACACACAGTGTGTCTTTAATTGCAAACATTAATTAGCAAACATATGTACGTTTTGAGCCTGGCATCTACTCTAAAATGGGAGCAGTTGGGCGGATGTTACTGTGAACAGGCCTCACTGATGAGTGTGTGCCTCTATAAATCTATTCCCAGTCCCTCTAGTCTTTGTGTGTGTGTGTGTGTGTGTGTGTGTGTGTGTGTGCTATCCATAATAAAACCAGGCTTATCCAGCTCGAGAAGGAAAGCATCTCAAGGGTCGACCCCCGTCTTCAGCCCCTTAAAGGCCCATCGTCCATTATGTTTGAGCTCAGCCTGTCCAGATGTTAGCATTTAAGAAAAATGACTTATTTTCTGTCTCGTCATTTTTCGAAAAGGGGGTCAATTTGTCCTTCTTTCCCCCCAGCAATTCATTTTTAACCTTTTCCTCAACAATCATCCCCTCAAAATAGAAAAATAATAACACAGGAGGAAAGAGCATATAAAAGGAATTTTCTTTCTTTAAGTAAATTAAATATTCCAAATCATAGTTTCCTTAAATGTTATGTATGTGTCGTGCACACAATTCAAGATGACAGAGGTGGCCAATACTACTCTTATGAACTATGCACACATAGCTACAAAATGCATTGCACTGTAATTGGAGTCTAATACACTCATTACTATACGAGTATAGTCAGGATAGTGTTTCCTTGGTTTTTGAAATGCGATATAATTTAATTTAATTTCATCAAAAGCTCAAAAATTCAATGTAAGAAGTGATCTGATGCTTAATTTCATTTGCGTAGAGCGTTGCATGGAATCATCTTTGTTATATTTGGGCAATTAGCTTAAAAGAAGCACAATTTCTGATATATGAACTTTGAAAACAGGTTAAATTGAACCGAGAACCACAGTAGGGTTACTAATGTGGATAGTGCATGGGAAGACATATATATATATTTATATATAGACATGCTGCAGATACCTTAGATCAGCATCATCAATGCATTTTGCATATGTGACTCAGTCAATAATCACAAACTCTCCTTGAGTTGTCTGATGACATGAACACCAAAGCTCCCAATCTCTTAATTGTTCCCAACATTCCTCTGTTCTTGCGTCTGTTAATGCAAAGCAAGATCAAACTATGACTTTGGGTCTGTGTGTATGGCAATGAGTTCCATTAACTGCCCGTGTTATACCGCGAGGGAGTGATTTGGTCATTACGCGAAGGCCGTCTGATGACTTTCTAATGGGCTGTGGCTGGGAGCCGTGGTGTGTGGAGTCCCACAGTATCGCTAATGATACGTCAGTCTGCGTGCTGAAAGGTCACGGCGTTAACACCACTCGGTGACGAGTGACAAAATGGAGTTAATGTGGCGTTCAGAGTACACGGCTCGAGCAAAGTAAACATACGTACTTCAGGGTGTGTGTGTGTGTGTGTCTTTGTGTGGGTGTGTGAGAGGCAAAAACAAAGAGTTGGAGGAGATACTATGGAGCAGGGAAAGGGAGTGAATGAACGCCACGGAGTGTGATTAAAAGTAAACACCAGCTTTACTTGAATTAAGCTCCACTGTTGTGCATCGTTAGGCATTCGCAAGATTAATGTGGTTGTAGACATTTCATTAAGACTGAGTCTGAAATGTACTTACATACATTTTTTTTCTCAACATTGAGTCATCGGATGTTGCCAGAGCTGACTGCTGTTAAAGGGTAAGTATTGCTATTTTTTCCTATGTTTTTTGTGTCCATGTGTCTGATGGGAACAATCTTTAAGCGCCGTTGGGACGTAAATTCAAGCGGGACAATTGTCCTACTAACTTCCATTGTAGCTTGTTTCGGTAGACTGCAGCGATCTCGCTTAATACTGGACCAAGGTCAAAGATTGTTGTTCCCATGAGTCACTTAGACACAGAACTAGGGAACTAGGGTCCAGGTCCACGTCTCACCTTCTGCTCCCAGAGAACATGTTCAGGGCATTTCCACTCTAAGTGGGATGTTTTGGGGACCGATTGGTGGATAAAATATACACACAGAGAGATATACTGGTCACAGCTAATGACATTTAACCATGTAAATAGCACGTTACTGGATTGCGTCAACTTCATTTAATATTGGAGTTTTCTTTTTCGGGGTGCGAATGTTCCAGCAAAACAAGTTCCTACCCTGCAGAGCCAGCGTCACCGCGTCCAGAGTTTAGCCCAAATGATTGGGATGACATTAAAGAAATGCAAACAGCCCAGAGTGTTGGTTCCTCCTATCAGAGAACGCATCCGAGGTGTCGCCAGACCTTCGTCGACGACGCTGAGGAGACACCGCTGCCTCACCACAAGCCTGTTGTTGTAGTGGTCAGTAGTTCTTGCACATTTAAAAGTTAGCTTGTTTGTGTTCTTCCCCTGTTAGCTAGGTTACACCTGTTAGCTAGGTTGGACCTGTTAGCTAGGTTGCACATGTTACCTATAGGTTACACCTTTTAGCTAGGTTACACCTGTTAGCTAGGTTGGACCTGTTAGCTAGGTTGGACCAGTTAGCATGGTTACACATGTTAGCTAGGTCCCACTTGTTACCTAGGTTACACCTGTTAGCTAGGTTGGACCAGTTAGCTAGGTTACACTTGTTAGCTAGGTTACACCTGTCAGCTAGGTTACACCTATTAGCTAGTTTGGCCTTGTTAGCTAGGTTACACCTTTTAGCTAGGTTACACCAGTTAGCTAGGTTGGACCTGTAGCTAGGTTGGACCAGTTAGCATGGTTACACATGTTAGCTAGGTCCCACTTGTTACCTAGGTTACACCTGTTAGCTAGGTTGGACCAGTTAGCTAGGTTACACCTGTTAGCTAGGTTACACCTGTTAGCTAGGTTGGACCTGTTAGCTAGATTACACCTGTTAGCTAGGTTGGACCTGTTAGCTAGATTACACCTGTTACCTTGATTACACCTGGCTGTTGATTCAATATAATGGCGATTGTTAAGATTTAAGATAAGATAAGATTGCTAATTAAGATAATGTAATTAATAGTGGGTTTATTGTTATCATTTACTAGCATATATGATTCATATGCCTTGTGTATGGTAGCCTTTGCAATGTTATGGATTCCTTAATACCACATACACATCCATAGCAGAGCACCCCCCCCCCCCCCCCCCCCCCCCCCCCCCCCCCCCGCCACCCATGTTTGAAACCAGAGTCAGCTTTAAATCCAATCCTAATCTAGTCCTCACTAAATTTAAAATATTTTCACTGGAGTTAGTTATTATTTTCACTTCTCACAAAATCACACTTGAATTCATATCTTGCTACTCGGTCAGAATCTTAATAACCCGGAGTCTCTGTCACAATGAATAAGCTATACGTTTTATTTTAAATATTTTTTAAGCCTATTGGCAGATTTAAAATTTTGCCAATGACATATAAAGAGCCTTTTCTCCATGTCCACTGTAGTTTCTTAGCGTCTCTCTGTGAGACATCTTTTACTTTTATACTTTAAGTAAATTTCCAAGCCTGTACTTTGTTACTTTTACTTGAGTAAAGATGTTAAATCAATACATCTACTTTTACCAGAGTATTTTTAAACATAATTACCTGTATTTGAGTACGTGAAGAAGTAGTGTGTAGAACATAGAAACATTCACGCGCTGTGAACAAAGGTCTGGCAAATAGATACAGTAAATGCCAACATTTGGTAAATTGTCCGTTTAAAACAAAAAAAAAACACTAAAGAGTTTTAATGTAAGAGAGAAAACTGCCATGTTGGACTACGGCATTTAACTGACTCAAAGAGCTCATCCAATGCAGCATTTCTTTCTGCTTTTCTGCTTCAAATCCCATTTCACCAACAATTACATTAAGTACACTTTTCAGGACACTTATGTGCTTCAATGAGCAGCTGTCATTACATCAAGATAAGCGAGGAATGATTCTCCTCGCACCCCCGTTAGCTCATGCTCGGCTCATCTCGTCGTAGAATTGTTTTTTTTTTTAACATTTAAAAGCTCTTTCTCTTGCATGGCCCTTTCAACAAGTGAGAGGAAGACTGCATGCAGCTTTCCTAACTCTGTGCTGCAGTGTGTGTGCGTGTGTGTGTGTTGTAGGCCTCATCGACAGTTGGGAACCCCCTCCTCCATTCCCTCCCCCCGCTGGAGCCTAACCGCCTGCCCCATTCAGGTGCAAATCGAGGCTGTGGCATGCAGCAAATTTACAGCCTGGCTTTACGGCGTATAGTGGTTTTTGGCCTCTTTGTCCTCTCTGCAGCACTTTGGGTGGCTCGGGGAAACATCTGGAACGGACAATGGCCCGCGGGGCGGCCGTTCCAAGGTGCTCTTTCAGCGACACATGCCGGCGACACGCGCAAATCAAAAACACACACACACAGTCACACCCAGACTCTCTATCAATTCAGCGTCAGACATGTTTACAGTCTTATTCAGCCACAAACAACAGCCAGACACACACTGCACGGGTGTGAGACTAACAGCCTTTAACTGGCGAGTTCATAACACTCCTAATCTAGCCCAGATTCTGCCAAAATACAGGGTGGGACGATGACATCATTACTGCAAAGCAGCCATGCCAGACGCCTTATTTGTACTTCGACATCCATATTTTCAGCATTATAGACGGTACGTCAGAACAGGAAGTCAGAGGCGGCGTTTCAAAATGTTTGAAACATCTGTGAGGGGTTTGAAAGAAGGCGCAGCTCGGGACACCTTTGTCTTTGTAGGTGCATGTCCTTCCAACGTTAGTGGGTTTCCTCCAGGTGCTGGCACAAAGACATGCATGGTTGGATTTTGGAATACTCCAGCCAATGCAGTTGACCGTTGAAGGTCCCAAAAATGATGGTAGTTCTTGGGCGTTGCAGTGTGAAGTGTGATTTATGCTCCTGCGTTAAATCTACGCTCCGGCTAGGCCTGCAAAGACACTGACCCTACGCCATAGCCTGACGTTGACCTCTTGACAACCTTACTACACGTCTCGGCTTTGGTGGAGTTGCATTTATCCCCCGAGTCATTTAATGCTTCTCCTTCTCCGCGACCAACATTAAAATCCAAGAGAAAGCTAACTTTTCCTGCTACAGATTTCCTAACGTGGTCAAAAAGCACAGGGGTGACACTTTGATTCTCTCGCTAGAGATGGACGCACAATAATACACTTCAGGCCACTTACGTAGGCTACAGCTAAAGCTCAGCGCAGAGCCCCAGCAGTACCATAAATACCGCTTGAGTACTAAACAGCCAACATGCAGAGGATGACTTCCTCCACCGGGATCATTAACTCCACTTTGACTTCATTTAGGAATGAGTCATTTATGACAGACCTGCCACTTGGCGTGTCATTTGATGGACCATCCCTGCCGAGCCTTCATGACATTATATGTAAGTCTAATACTTGGCCTGTGCATGGCATATACTCATAGACGCTGTGCAAACGCCCACAACCTCCCTACATGACACATCCAATGCAGAGCTGGGAGTTACTATGAAGAGCCACATAAGTCACTGAATTACTTCATTATGCTTGGTGTTTTTAGAGGATGCAACCCAACCTCTGGAGAGCTTTTATTCTCGGGAAAGTGGCAGTAACATATGGTAGATACAGTCATCAAAAAATATACTTAAGAAGACATCCCCACGGGGGAAATGACATTTTCACACTCTGTTGATATACACTCACTGGCCACTTTATTAGGTACCCCATGCTAGTAACGGGTTGGACCCCCTTTTGCCTTCAGAACTG
>NC_048417.1:27994137-27998913 GCF_013103735.1 Etheostoma cragini | reverse complement strand
GTTCGGCGTACTGTGCGTTCAGAGATGCTCTTCTGCCCACCTTGGTTGTAACGGGTGGTTATTTGAGTCACTGTTGCCTTTCTGTCAGCTCGAACCAGTCTGGCCATTCTCCTCTGACTTCTGGCATCAACAAGGCATTTCCGCCCACAGAACTGCCGCTCACTGGATGTTTTTTCTTTTTCGGACCATTCTCTGTAAACCCTAGAGATGGTTGTGCGTGAAAATCCCAGTAGATTAGCAGTTTCTGAAATACTCAGAACAGCCCTTCTGGCACCAACAATCATGCCACGTTCAAAGTCACTCAAATCACCTTTCTTCCCCATACTGATGCTCGGTTTGAACTGCAGGAGATTCTCTTGACCATGTCTACATGCCTAAATGCACTGAGTTGCCGCCATGTGATTGGCTGCTTAGAAATTAAGTGTTAACGAGCAGTTGGACAGGTGTACCTAATAAAGTGGCCGGTGAGTGTATATTACACATTACACACAAACAGGGCCATGATGTCAGATGGAGGGGGCACCCATGAACTGGCACCTCTCAACCTACCAGTCCACAGCGTGTACTTGATCCGTACGGGGACTTGAACCGGCAACCTTTTGGTTCCCAGGCCAGGATCCCTACGGACTGAGCTCCTGCTGCCCCAAAATGTACTAAAAGTACGTAGACGGGCCCATTTCAGAGTCACATTTCTGATTCATAATTACTGATGCATTCATGTGTGCATTACTTTAATGTTGCTGGTGGTAAAGGTGGAGCTCATTGTAATAAGCTGCTGGGTAGCATATACTACACTGTCAAAAAAAAGTACTAAACAGTACCTTTAAGGAACAAAAGCTTTTCACTGCGGTGGTACCCTCAAAGGTACTTTGTTGTACCTTGAACAAGAGGATTACATTTATACCTTACCTGTTTGTACCTTCTAAGGGATAAAATTATACCTTTGAGGATCAATAATGTACCTTAAAGCAAGAACTACAGTACTTACATGCAGTATGTATGTCCTCAGTTTGAGTGCAACTCTAAGGGAGAAAAGTAGGAAGAGTTATTTCAGGCTTCGATGGACTAGGAACTAAAGGTTGCTGTTATTTCCTGCACAGACAGCGCAGAGCTCCTCAAAAACTCCATGACTCTGTACATAATTATAAGAGACTCCCACGCAGCATTTTAGTCACTGAGCTCAAACTCAAACTGAAATTGATCTTTTCACTCAGATTTGCCGTGGTGGAAGAAGTATTCCGATCCTTAACATAAGTAAAAGTACTAATACCACAGTGTAAAAATACTAGTAAGAAAGGAAAGGAAAGGAAAAGCCCTGTATTGGAAATAAAACTTTATTTAAAGTATGTGCTGTAAGTATTATCAGGAAAATGTACTTATAGTATTACAGTAAAAGTAAAAGTACTCAATGTAGAAAGTGTAAAGGATCCAAGCAGCTGTGTGTTTATGGTCTCATCATCTCATATTAAAACATTAGATTTTAAATACCACATGTGTTTTCAGTGCAGACATCTTAATGTGTAAAGTAATGAGTAATTAATGCGGCATGAAGAGAAAAAGACTCAATTGAGGTACAAGTACCTCAACATTTGGTACAGTACTGGAGTACTGGATTTCTGAGGACTATGGTTACCTGGTCCTCAGATCTGTGCAGGGTAAATCCAGACAGCTAGCTAGACTATCTGTCCAATCTGAGGACTATGGTTACCTGGTCCTCAGATCTGTGCAGGGTAAATCCAGACGGCTAGCTAGACTATCTGTCCAATCTGAGGACTATGGTTACCTGGTCCTCAGGTCTCTGCAGGGTAAATCCAGACAGCTAGCTAGACTATCTGTCCAATCAGAGTTTCTGTGCCATCAAAATAAGTTCCTTCCCGAGTCTATTTTGCGAAGGAACTGTGTCTCCGTGACGATTGTGATTGGTTTAAAGAATTACCAATAAATCAGAGCACGTTGTTCTCCTATCCAGGATCCAGGGGTGGCTATGCGAGACCATAATGACTGCAGTATAAAAGTGGGTGCTTTGCAGTTTTAGCCTATGGTAATTAGTCCGCTAAGCTGGAGAGGAATGTCCTCCCAGTGCAGAGAGCAGAACTGGGAGCAATCATCTCACACTGTTCCAAACCACAACTTATCTCACATGTCTGCCCTTTAGCTTGACCACTTATCTTTTATCCATTATTTGTTCATAGAATACTCTACTTGACTTCAATGATTGCTGCAGACAGGGTTGCTGGGAGATTTGTAGGTAAATGTAGAGCCTTTGTGAGGAGCAGTGCACTTTGAGAGCGCGCTGTTTTTCCCTCTTTGTGTCATCCAGGGCACCTGGTGTGCACTGGAGACATGAATGGGGCAGCTGGGTCAAACTTCAAAAGTAGATTCTCCTTCAAACACACACCCAAGACTGCAAGCGCACACACAGGCCAACAACAACTGAGTCAATAACAACATTTACCCAAGAACGGAACTATGTGAAGAACGGTCATATTTTGAGCTGCGTATACTTTGCATTTATTTTATCAATTTTTATTGACTTACTACTATATTACTTATTGTGCCACTCCACTCCATTCAATTAAGAGCTATTCCTGGGATTTACCTCACAGATTTTTACATTTTAATCATATAAGTTACACTGCATTGTCCAATTCAACAGCCTTGAATAACTAAAGACGATAGAAAACGTCCTTTACACGTTCAAAGGACATACAGTACAACGCATTAGTAATTAAAAATCTATAAAATTGGCAACAACATGCTGACAAAGCTTATTCTGCTGTACAATAAGCAATTCAATTTCAATTCAATTTTATTCATAGTATTATATCATAACAACAGTTATCTCGAGACACTTTAAAGAAAGAACAGGTCTAGACCGCTCTATAATATAAAGATAGAGCAGGTCTAGACCAGTCTATAATTTACAGATAGAGCAAGTCTAGACCACTCTATAATTTACAGATAGAGCAAGTCTAGACCGCTCTATAATTTACAGATAGAGCAGGTCTAGACCTCTCTATAATTTACAGATAGAGCAAGTCTAGACCACTCTATAATTTACAGATAGAGCAGGTCTAGACCACTCTATAATTTACAGATAGAGCAGGTCTAGACCACTCGGTAGTAGTATTGTCATAGCAGGGTGCCATAAATAGAAAAATGAGTGTGACTCACGGAAATGACATAGACACACTTGTAGACGCCATCTTGGAATTTTTTGATCAATACTGTATGGTAAAGTAACCAAGTGGTGTCCCATTTCATAGGGGGGTGTTTTGACCCCTACCCCTTACCCCTTGGTTTCGAGGGCCAAGAAGAAGGGGTAAGATGGAGAAATGGGATTCAGTACAGTGGATAAAACTATAAGCTGCAAGATGTTTAAAAAAGCTCTGTAGAGCAAAGGGGAACTGCAGAGAGATCATCCTCTCTGGGTTCTTCACAATAAAAGTGACACCTTTCATGTTTAATTTGATCCAATGTCAATGTACATATCAGCATATATTGATCAATGCAGCTTTAAGCAGAGAATAATACAATATAATGGAATTAGGTGTTTAGAGTGTTGGTAAGATGGACATAATGTACTCTTGAAGGAATCATTTATATTCTACGCGGATATCTTTAAAGTTTCTCGTATCTTGAATACACAAGGGCCATTTTCCCATGGCTCCTTGTGAATTGAAATCCAAATAAAACAGGCCTTTAAATTGAAAAGCGCATTCGATATCATCGTTCAATACCATTATGCTCACACACAGGGGAGCAATTCCGACTCACGTATACCAAGGTGCTGAGGGACACACACACACCCTCACACACATTCAGCACTTGGCCTCTAATCTGCTCTTAATTCAGTTCAGGCCTTGGGAGACTTTAACTCAATTACACCACCCCCAACTCACACACACACACACATTAATTAAGCTCTTTCTCCTCCACATACTTCAGCGACCTGAATCAGCCTGAAGTAGATTCTGGAGCTTTTCTGTTGAGAGACACTTCAATTTGTCCGCAGACTGTCTGGAGTTGGACTTAAAAACACAAATGGAAGCATAACAAAAGTAATTCTCTCTTTTGCAGATCCACCTTCTCTTTGTTACGCTGGGACATTAACCAAACTGTAATCCTGAATGCAAAATCTGGCAGTATGAAACACTTTAACATTACCTAACAGTACTGTTTCATCAGTGTGATTGAACCATTTGAAAAATTGAACATTCAGTCTAAATAACCCGTGTGCTGGCTAAAATATACCATTCTCAGATTTAGAGCATAAGAGACATGTGATGATTTGTAGTGGTTGGCTCTGAAAAATTGATATTCAGTGTTAAACCGCAGCAAAAGCTGCAGGTTGCCGAGGGGATGTTGATGTATGCGTGGGGCACTTGGATCGTTGTTTCAGGTGTTGGTGAGCCTGTGCTGAGAGGGATTTGTCTTTGTAAATGCCACGCGGTTCACTGGAGCAGTAATGAGAGTTAATGTGTTGGTGGAGAGCACTCATCAATATAATGCCCTGCTGGGATGGACCTGTGGTTTGACTGCAGGGCTGAACATGCAGCAAGCATCATGCTGCTGCTTGGGAGGAAAAAATACAAGTAGTTCCAAAACTTCAGACTCCACTGACGTGCCTGAAGACCAGTTATTTCATTGGTTGATTCTGGTCCCAGGTCAGGTTTGAGTCACTCCATAGCTGGGTTGAAAACATAGACCGTATATATATTGATGGACAGAGCATCCGGTTCGGAAAAGTGCAACCACTGCGGAAGTAACTTAAAC
>NC_048417.1:27971513-27994037 GCF_013103735.1 Etheostoma cragini | reverse complement strand
GACTCATTTCTGATCTCCACAAACCAATGGGTGACGTCACTCATGCTCTGTCCATTTATATTAACGGTCTATGGTTGAAAAGCAGCAGAGCTGCTGAATTTAAGTGTGCGTTTCTTAAAGTTCATGTGTTATTAGTCCATATCTACGACGTTCCACTGCGGAAAATTCTGCCAGATCACGGTCTTTTTGGACAGATGTTACCTTCCTCTGTCTTTATGTAATTTCAAACTCCGGTGGATTTCTGAGGAATCTGGTTGCCTGGTCCTCAGATCTTTGCAGGGTAAATCCAGACAGTTAGCTAGACTATCTGAAATATCTCTTCATCTAATGGATAGCCACAGGACTTTGAACAGACATTTATGGTCCCCATTATCATGTCAAACTTTAAGTTTTTTCAATTATTACTAATTAGCAAATGTTAGCATGCTATCATGTTAAACTATAACATTTTAAGATTGGCTGTCGATACTTAATATCGTTAGCAGTTGCTGACTATCAAGTGGATTATATACTGTATGTAAGTATAACCCAGTTATGGAATCGTTTCCTAGATATTGACACCTTCTGGACTTCTGGTCTAATGACGTGCACATTTTTTGCAACTATGAGTTTGATGGGTTGTTTCTTAATAAAGAAATGAAATTTAGTTTAAAGAATCTGTTTGCTAAAGATGGATATGCTGAAATATGGATGATTGAAACAAATAAACTAGCCACTTATATTGAGAAAGCAAGCTCCAAGATGATCCGTAGATGAGGATTTATTGTTGTATAGTGTTTGTGTGTGCTATATATACGTACATATATATACATACTTGTAGTCATGTATTTCTCTTAATGATTTGGACATGTGACCGGACAGTGGCAATAACAGTCACAATAAAGATAATGGAGCAGTGACTAAAAAATAGTAGTTGTAGTTCATGCCATAGCAGGGCGCTATAAAATATATAGCAATCTCAAGTTGCATTAGGAAAAATGTAGGAAGCAGAGTTCTTGGACCCACACCATGGATTTAACCCTCTTGTTGTCCTTGGGTCCAATGTGACCCATTTTCAGTTAATTGTTGTTGTTTTTTTGTCACAAAAGAATGTCCGTCGAAATATGCCTTGCATTAAAAAAAACACCAAATACAACAAAAAGCACCCACGACATTGAAATCTGTGACAAAAAAACGTCGGAAAACGAGGGACAATGATGTAGAAAAAAGTAACCAAAAACAGGGTTCTTTTCATGGTTGACAGGAAGACAACACAAGGGTTGAAGTGAGGGTATCTCCACTTCTGCTGCTTCATATTTGGGTGCTCCAATTTTAAAATGTCACAGGAGTAGCCCTTCAACTAATCCTGTAATGCAATTTGACGAAGCATGCTTGTGAATACTAACCTGGCCAGTCAGTGTTATGTACCAGGGAAAGCAAGTTGTAAGGAGCAGTGCTAAACAAAGGAGAAGATCAGTGTTTAAGTCCAGCTTGTTCTCCTCTGATCTGAGGAAGTTTTTATTTTGTAATCCATTTCTGCGAGGTGGATTTAGATCTCAGTTAGTGGTGCAATCCAGGCCGTTAAGAAGGTTGTTCTTGTGTTTGATAGAGCTTTTCCTGTCTGTAGCTTTAAATGATGCACTCATATGTGTTAATCCATGCATCAGTGAGGAAACACGAGTGTTACCTCCATACTGAAGGTGCTCACAGCTCAATAAAGGTGGAGTAAGTAGGTCTGAACATAGGCACCAAACTGTTCTGTCGCTGTTTCCTGGCTTTTTACTCAGAGACTTCTCCCACAGCTTCCAGGTCCAGTTCCTTTGTCCTGGTAATGCGGTTTCCACCTTCCCTGCCCAGGAGTACCAGAAGAAGATCTATCCTCTAAATCGAGCATTTATTTATCTACCTTTACTCTGTGTGCTTTGCTCCAAGGCCTTTGCTAACATGCTTTAGCAGCGGCGCTAAAGAAGATGGATGGGAGTGATCAGCATCACCTGGAGCTCTGCCACCGTCACTACGGTTACCGGTGAAAAATCCCCGCCACATATATCCAACCTACCTCCCCCTATCTCTCACCTTCTCTTCTTCAGTTCTTTTTCCACCCTCATTTTTCATGTTATTTTCTCATTTACAGCTCATTCTGTTAGTGTTCTCCTTTTGTTTCCAAGAGTGGCTTTACATGTGGACTCCAGGTCCTGATCACGGTTCTGGAGTATTCTGCGGATGTGTATGTGCAGTTTATTATTGTCTGCCATGTGCATTAAGTTATGAGGTAGTCATTTATTCAGTTAAATATATATAGGATGATAACTAGGCGTCCAATGTAATCTCCACACTCTAAAGTGAAAGGTTTTCTGATGATTGAGTAACCGAATCCAGCTGTCAAACCAAACTGGGTCCCTCCTCAGATGCTGAGAGATCTGAGAAACAGAAATGACACATCTTGTATTCTTTTGGGTATTTCATTTTTGATTGCAAAATTAAATTGTTTTATGACATTTCAATTATGTAGTCCAATATATTAGATACTATAATATATTGGTATTCGGGTAATGTGTTTTGATTTCTGTATTTTCCCTATTAATGTTAAAAAAAACCTCATAAATGGAACCTTTGAATTTGGTATAGATATCCAAAGTGGCCAGAGGGTGAATCTCATAACTTTAGTGTAGAATTTGACTTTAGTACCAATAGGTCAAGGTTTTCACGTACTTACTACGTTCTACATACTTCACCAGGTAAAGACACTTTGAAAAGACATTCATTTGTCCACTAATTTGGTTTGTGACCAAATACCTGCACGTAATTCCCATCAGCCTCGGCTGCAGCTTGTGGTTGATGCTAATTGGCAAATGTTAGTATGCTAAGATGTTGAGCAAGTTAAAGATTGCAGCCGCTTAGCATTAGCGCCACTATGAGAAATTAGTTAGCTTGCTGAAGTTAGCATTTACCCTTAAGCACGACTGTGGAGCCTCACAGAGCTGCCAGCATGGCGGTACAGTACCGTCTTGTAATGCTAAAGCTCAGTTATCTCTACTTTCTTTTTTCTATGGCTTAGCAGCCAGTTTTTCTCTTCTTCTCCTACAGTACCAACTTAGTTTTTCTCCACCTCCTTTTCTCTCCTAATCCCCTACTCTCTCCAGGGAGTTGCGGCATGCTCCAACAGCACATAATCATGGTTTATGTTGCCGCTCGTAACTGTGAAGCAGAACTAGGAGAAGGTTACAAGGACAGCGGAGTAAAGATGGAGAGATGGAAGGTCAGTGGGGAAGAGGGAAAGAAAAGGAGATGTGATGGCGAGATTTATCTGCTGGCTCCGCGGACTGGATCCAGCTGAATCCGGAGGCTAGCTGCAGCACTGACAGCGTCACACAGACAGCATCGGATTTCCAGGAAAGCAAAGTTGGACTTGGCGAGGCAGAGAGAGCAGCAGCCGGGGATTCAAGCTACAATCTGATTCGCTGCCAGGGCGTTTTTTCATCTCTTGTTCTATCCATCTTGTTCTATCCATTTCATCTCCTTTCCATCTTTCTACACCCTCAGTTCACATTCAGGTTGCACTCCTCGCTCCTAACCGCCTCTGTGGTTCTGGCTCCGGTGCGAGGTGAGTCAGTAGATGGGGTGTAAAGAGAGTGCAGGGTTTGGCCTGACATGAGTGCCAGGAGAAGCCCACCTCACAGCCTCGCATCCAAAACCACTGTTTCACAGTCAAAGACGCCAGCTAAGAAAGCACTTTTCATAAATGCTGGATCCCAGTTCCATCTCTGAGGGTTCAGGCAATGAGAGATGAGCGAGATCCAGCAACCCCAAATCGTTTCCTTATTCCCATTAAAACCTTCAAATCAGATTAAAAGAAAGAAAGAAAGGATAAAGGAGGAGGGAGAAATGGCGATCGGAGCTCCAGCGTTTTCTTGATTCGGGGCAGAAAATCCTATTTCATGGTGGTGTGGAATTCCGTTCCAAAAAAACGGTTTTATCGGCTCCCTCATCTGACTTGCTGTAGGATTTCTTCTAATTTCTCTCTCTCTCTCTCTCTCTCTTTCTCTCTCTCTCTCTCTCTCTCTCTCTCTCTCTCTCTCTCTCTCTCTCGCTAGTGCTTCAGCAAAGAGCTGAGAGCGCAGAACAGCAGACAATTCACCATTCCCAGGCATTTGTTTTTAATTTGCAGCCATTGAAGGCTTGCCATCGTGCCTGCGCGGGTTGATTGTGTTACCAGGAGATACAGAGTAATTGGGGAGATTAAAACCTCCTCCCTTTATTCGATAGTCTTGCAGAAACCAAGGAATGTCCATTAGGCCCTTGAATGTTGATTAGAGAGACAAATCTGATGTCCAGATAGCTGATGATAAGCGAAGTGGATTTTCCTGTAGAGTGCTGCGGTTGAGTGTTTCACGATGTCACGCAGCGCTCATTTTAAAGAAAAAGAAATGGGGATTCGATTCGGATGACATGATTATAACGTCATGTGGAGCCATCAGACTTCTGGAAGAACATCACATGAAGGATGGTCACGGTTATAAGACGGAGGGGAAGTAACAGTTTTGTCTGATGTATGGCGCAGTCAGATGCTAAAAGATGAGGGGAAAACATATGATCGCCTCCTTGCAATTCAAGTTGTGGACATCTTGTGAATGCCGGGTTGTCTTCACGTCCCAACAAAGTCCTCAAATGTCTTGATGTTTGATTAACTGAATTCAAGCCTCAAAAGTCTTTTGATACACCCATTGACGAGGACTTCCAACTTTTTTCCTACCAAAATCACGTGTGTTACTTGAATGTAGAGCCACTTCTAGGTGGAACTCAGCCTTAACGCTGGAAAATGCTTAAATTATTAAAAATGACTTTGTTCCAAGTGCGTCTGACCATGTCTAAAGGAAAAAGTGTTTCTGGCTTATGCAAATTACCGAACTCAAAAGTGCTGTCACCATAGAGCCGGGTGTGATGGGATAGGGCATTCTTAGTTACTTATTTCGAATTCCTAGCGTTGCACTTGTTTGTACAGAAAGTGATGGAAGCTGTTGTGTTGAGTGGGCATGATTGTTTTGAAGAAGATATAACATTAAATTGGTTGGTGAGTTATATTACTTAGGAGAATGCTTTATTGAGAGTTTGCATAATCTACCAATTGCAAAATCCAATGATTGGTTTGTATTTGCACCGCTGGGTTTGGACTGACAACAAGTGGGATTGCTGTGGACCAAGTTCACACAAAGATACACTGGTAAGAGAAAATTCGGTTTATCCATGTATCCAGGTAATTGAAATAGCTATGTTTCTGTATTTGTTACAGTTATTGTGTGAACAGTTAACTTTCTTGAACATTGTGTGTGGCGTTACTTTTGCGGGGTGCAAATGTTCCGCCATAAAGTTCCTTCCTGAGACCAGACAGCATCGTGGTTGCTTCCCCGACACCCCTCTGGACGTTTCCCTGTCCTGGTAGGAGGTTGCTCTTCCTCTGGGAGGCGCTGGTGGATGAAAACTTCCTTGATATCGAAATTGCTCGTTAGCTCTCTATTCTGCACATTCCTCTCGGAACTCAGACCGAGCCGGCCAATCAGGATCTGGGGGCGGCTCTGTCCACCTTCCCTGGGTTGAGTATGCGCACAACTCCCTTCCCACTGCTGCCACTGGGATGACCCTGTTTTTGTGCGCCATGGAGTTCCAGACTCCACTTTTCCCTGCCGTGGTAAAGGAGGTGGCGATCCCGTCGGTCCAGGCTCGCCCTTGGCAGTGTCAACAAGTGTGGAGGGAGGCCAGGGCAGCACTACAACACACGGCTTTTGATCGCCACCGGAGACCTGCCCTCGTCTACCAACTGGGCCAGACGGTGTGGCTTTCCTCCCAAGACCTCCTGCTGCAGACCTTCTCTAAGAAGCTCACTCCGCGGTTTGTGGGTCCCTACACGGTGGAGGCTGTCCTGAACTACAACGCTGTCAGACTTGATCGCGTTGGGGTTCAGGACCTGCCGCCTCATCTCAAGGTCCACCCGGTCTTCCACGTTTTCCGGCTCAAGTCGGTCTCCACCAGCCCTCTCTCCGTCCCAGTGGCAGGACCTCCCCCTCCACGGATCATTGACGGCAAACCGGCCTATACGTTACGCCGCTTCATCAAGTGTCCTCACTCCCTGAGACTTCCCCAGCCTCCTGTCCTCTGCGTCCCGGTCCTTGGTGTTTGCCTCCCCCATTTCCCTTCTCCCACTTTAAAGTAAACCATTTTACTTTTTGGTGAACCGCGCATTTGAGTCCTTTTTGTTCCCGTCATAACATTTTAGTACTCCACAGGGTGAAATTAAATTTCCCGAGTGCTTTTGCTGTCTGCAATATGAAGACATATTCATAATTATGCATGTCCCATTGCTAGGTGACATCATCACCATAAAAAAGGTGTAATTTGGTTGGGAGCTTATTGTGCATCCCACTGGTTGGTATGATGGAAAATGAAATTATGTCTGTGGTTTAGCTTTATGGTGCTGTGGTTAAGTGCTTCACTGCTTTACTACTGAAACAACTGCCCATACACACTGGCATTATGCTGCTGGTTCAACTTTTGTCTCAATAACAAGCATAACATTTTATTTTTATTTTAAAGGTTTAAGCTAAAACCTGTAGACATCCTGAACGAATAAATTAGATGAAAACGCAATGTTCCCCATGGGGCAGTTGTGTTATTGCAGCAATTACAGAATCCAGGGAGATACAAAATAATTTCAGAATGCAAATGTACAAAAAGTAGGTGGTCAAACCATTCTAAGGTAATTCTAGTAATGGGTTTGTTTCCCAAACAGCAGCAGACCAGCTACTAGCAGCTACAGGCATGGAGGTGTGTGGGTGGCGGCCATGACTGTTTGTCCAAAAGAACAACAGAGGGATGGCTCATCCAATCACCTGTGAGGTATTTTTTTTGAAAGTGCCTCCTTTTTCAAACAGTTTCCAATGACGGCTTCTGAGATGGTTGAGTGACCTCAGAACGGACATAATGGACCGGATTAAAATTCACATAAGAGAGAACAGCTAAGCTAGAACAAGTGACAATGTTTAATATGATGCCCATGCTGTTTTTTAGAGGTTTAACCATACATACTCATGCACATATGACACTTATCATTTTGAGCCTAACTAACAGGGAACTTAAAGGGGGGGGGGGGGGACAGCAATTGGCGGTACACTGTGTTGTGAGGTGAGGAGAATGAGGGGTGAACCGGGTCAGTCTGTTCTCATGAAACATCCGTACATAAAGCTACGTAAAGTAATGCACCGGAATTCGCAAGATTTCCACACATGCAAAAAATATGAGTGATGCCGCATAGGAACGCTCTCTTCTAGTACCACCTGCATGCACCAATGAAAAAAACGGCCCATATATTAGCCAAGAAGCCTTAACACAAACTCCAAAACACACGCATGTATAATACAACCGTCCTCCTACGTCCTCGGCCCGTTGGACCTTTGACCCTGACATTGGAGGTTTATTCCAGCCAATAATCCTCTCAGTCTACCTCTGAGCTCGCTCACTCATGCCTGGTCATGCACAGAAGCACCAGCCAACTGACACCCTTGCCAATATTCAGCCCTTTGTGCTTCGTCCTTACTGCCTCAGCAGACACCGCTCTTAGGGAGAAGTGAAACTGCAGTCGCCATTACACTTAGAAAAACAGACTGCTGTAGGATACATGTGTAGTTCCCCTAAACAGAGAGCTGTCAGTGGGCATTTACACCAAGAAAAGCGATCCAGCGATTTTATCGCAGGGTTGTGTAGTGGGGGGGGGCGGGGTGAAGTGTCAGCGAAATGTCCCATTTGTGCAACGTCATGTTTTGTTCTTAAATCCCCAATAAAGCACAAGTAGACTTCAGAGCTACTGGCAGCTTTATTTCACAGGGTGAAAACACTAAGGGGAGGATGGACCAACGCTTGGTACACAACGTACACGTAAAAGCATGGCGAGGTATGTACATACAGGCCACAAAGAGGTAGAAGCGCGGACTGCCTGTCGCGGGAACTGAATTGCGGTTTTCCGTGTCCTGCATATGCACTTCTGGGAGGGTCAAGGGGAAAGTGGGAGTTTTCAATGAAGAGATGGGAGGGGATGCGTAAAATGTGTCTAATTGTGTATTGCGTGGTATGTACAAAAGCCTATTGTGACAGCGCCTCTTTTTTTAGTGAAAATTCTTAAAAGTCTGAAAAGCAGGTGTAAAGTGGGTGTCCTTGCGTGTGCTTCCTGGTGAAATGGCAGCAGAAATACGAGGAAGAGGAAGACGCAGGTCAAGGAGACGAGCTGCCACGAGGATCCCACTTTTTCAGTTCAGCCATTAGGCAGCCACACAATATTCCACTTACCGGAAGAAATCAAAGATGACGTTGAATATCCGACTCGGCGTTCACATTCCAGTCCAGCAGTTGTTGAACGCAGGATTTCTTTGACATTGTCCATTCAACTGAGCTTTTAAATGTCCGCAATTTACGGTATAATGAGCGAAGAAAGACGCCGATTACCAGATGAACTGCAGTTTGGGTAAATACAACGTGAGCTGAATTATCCCAACGTGCGCATTCAGCTCTTACAAAACGCCTGGCCAGTTAAGTGCTCGTGTTTCTTTTTTCTTGTGACAGCTATAGAGGCAACGATGTTACTTTAATTACTCCTGACAGCATCTGGGCAGTCTGAACGTGACCTTAAGGTTCCAACGTAGTATTGACTTCAGAAAGGAGAATTCATCTCAAGAAATCAGGAGAGAAGTGATGTTGAATCACATTAAACCTTTAATTGGTGCTTGGGTATGAACCTTGAATTACTCAACAGGCTGGAACCACTTGATTTCAGTTCCACTCCAACATCTGCCTGATCGTGTTAACACTGTTTTGGTGCCTCCTTAAAATTCTAACTGTTGCATCAGAACCCCTGTTCTAGTTCCCAGCTAGGATAATGCTCAGTCTCGGCCTCTGTTAACTCCACCTAACTCCACCTCAACCTCTCTAAGCTCCACACACACACACACACTCTTAAAAAAGTTATACACTCTTGCAGTCTTGCGTGATGTAGATGTGGGTGGCTGACAGATCAAAGAGAAGTCACAGAGAAGGAGATGCAATTGTGCATGAAGCTGCACACACACAGACAGGAACACACACACACACACACACACACACACACACACTGGTTGTAATGACTTTACATACTTGATGATGTAGGGAGTGCATGCTGTGTATGCTTAGTGGAGATTTGAATCTTCACCGGTCTCACTATTAAATTTGATTATGACTATTCTTCAGGGATTCTGCCAATGCACGATGCATCACATCCTCAGAATTATTACACACTGCTGCACATGGTTTTCATCAACAAATTCAAGCATATGAACTCCCCTTTTTTATTGTACCTTATTGCACTTAAAAAAGAAACTTATTGGCCAGATTCTTTTCTACAGATGGGTTTTTAAAAGCAAACTGGCTCTTAACCCACTCATGCTTGAACTTAGACTTAAACTTAGGTCAGTTAGTGAGTGAGCTGGAAAAGCTATTGGTTAAAACAGGTATGCGCCCTGGTTATAATAACACATCTTCTGCTGCCTTTAAGCGTCGGGCTTTCCATTTCATTTGTGGGTGTTGCTGGTGTGCATTACATTACACTTTAGATCATGAATTATTCCTCACGAGGCCATTACCAGGCCACGGGTGCAGTTATCGACACAGCCTAATGCAACAGTGAATGATAGCTTGAGTGCATGTAGTGGCATTAGTTATGGGGATTAACGTTTGCTGCTGGGATGCAGCCTTCAATAACAGCTAATAATGCCTGTCGTAAATCGGTCTCAGAGTGTTTCACATTGGCTGACAGTTGAGAAATGGCTAACTTTTGCACAAAGCTGACAACATGGGTTTGTCTATTTCACATCCTATTTCCTGTACAAATCTCCTGTCAAACACGGAGGCACTGACATAGTTCACCAGCAGCAGGGTAACCGTGCTTTGTGCTGTCCAATCCTTGCTGTAATCATCTGGATTTTGTCCTAAAAAGTCAACACAGTTGGAAAAAGAGATAGCCTTGGACCACGGTTTGCATTGGCTTTAAAGTCGAACCGTGTCAAAATAAAACCAGCTGCAAAAAGAATAAACTGCTCCTAGCTCCGAAATCTGCTACTGCCTCCCTAATTTGGACCATTTGTTGTTTTTAAAGAAGGGAACAGCAGACGCCGGTGCGGTCGACATGTTCGTTGTCCTCCCTTATGTGCGGCTGCACGGAGCAGATACATTACGCGTTGCATGTTACGAAGGCATGTTACAGGTTACACAGGGCGGGGAATATTGTTCAGCTCATCAGACAATTTACTAAAAATAAAGAGAGCTCACGAGTCCCGCATTTCAAGGCCGAGCTGTCTTTTTTTAACAGTTTTGACAGTTTGTACTGTCCCAGAATACAACAAAATGTCTCAGCCATCGTTGGGTGTATCAGGGGTGACGGGGACGCGTAGAATCGGATTCTGGTGGGGGACTTTGCTCTCTGGTGTCGCACTAACTGCCTACAGCTCAACACCTCTGAGACGAAAGAGCTGGTCGTTGACTTTGGAAGGTCCAGACCAAGACCACGACCGGTCTTGCTAGAGGGAGTTGAGGTGGAGGCAGTTGAATCATACAAATACCTCGGGCTGTGGCTGGACAGCAAACTGGACTGGACAACACACACCGGGTCTACAGTCTTCATGTACAGGTGGTACAGGAAGACACAGAGCAGGCTGGACTTCCGGAGGACACTGCACCCCGTCATCAGCACCCAGAGGAGCCGGTTCAGTGTCGGACCAACAGACTCAAGGCCTCCTTTGTCCCTCATGCCATCCGACTCTAAGACTCCTCACTCGGGGGGAGGAGGAAATAGGGCAGAGAGGACAATATGATACATACACACATACATACAGACATACATACATGCATACATACATGCATACATACAAACAGTACATATACATACATACACACATACATATACCTACATACAGTACGTACACATACATACATATACATACATACACACATACAGTACATATACATACATACACACATACATATACCTACATACAGTACGTACACATACACACATACATGCATACATACAAACAGTACATATACATACATACACACATACATACACACATACAGTACATATACATACATACACACATACATATACCTACATACAGTACGTACACATGCACACATATACATACATACATACATATACAAACATACAGTACATAAACATACATACATGCTTACATACATACATACACATACATACGGACGTACATGCATACATACATACATACACACACCTGGACTTACATTAATACCTGGTCACTTTTATTTCTTTAACACTGGACTCAACACTAACACTTTAATAATAATTTATGGCCTTTTCTTTTTTCTTTATTTGACAAATGTTCTCATTATTATTATCATTATGACTGGTGTTTAGTTGTCTTTATGCTGTCTTTTTTTATCTGTTTTTTCTTGCAAAAACTGCTGCTGGATTAAAAGGATTAATAAAGAGAAGTCTTAGTCTAAATATGTATAAATATGTAATATGTATTTCTTAATGAAGGAGTCGTGTATGTCTGCATCCGCCAATCATCCAATCCAATCATATTGGCGTAGCTTTAACTTAGTGTTTGTTTCTGAGCTCTACAGGAGTCTGTAGTCTTTTGGGGCAAGTCAAGTCTCAAGTGACAGTTTCAAGTGCGACTCGGGTCCGAGTCTCCATCTCTGCCTCCGTGCTTCCGTTCCCATCTCTGTTTCCCACATTAGCGCTGCTTTAGCTGCTGTTGTGATAACAGAGGCGACCTGACCCGAGCAGCCAGCCCCTTCCTCCCCTGCAAGCCTTTCGCGACGGGAACCTTTTCCCCATTGTTCTCTCTCACTCTCTGTTTCAGGCTGGCAACGCTGTGCTCGCTCACCCTTTTCTCTTTCTGCTCCCTGCGCTTTAAGTTCCAGCACCTTAGTTTATTTACCTTGGACTTCAAGGTGCTTTCAGAAGGAATGTAGTGGGCGGAGCAAACCTCACAGCTGTTAATGCATTCATCCTCAAGGCAAACTCAGAAGCGTGATTTTCCGAGGTCAAAGTTGGAAACACGCCCCTAACCATGGATTTCCGTGCTCGGACCCCGGGCAACCACCGAGTACCCCTAAATGTCATCGTTGTCGTGATGTGGCTTCAAAATAAAGCTTTTTTGCCAAATTAACGATGCATATTTCACCCAGAGGGTTAAGTTGCAGACACTTAATACTGGACCGATTTCAAAGCTCCTAACAGTCACTTGGTCACAAAAACGTGAAATGGAAAATAGGTTGGAAAAAGAAGAAATTACCCTTTAACTTGTTAAGATGCGCTCGTTGAGCATGATAGGATCTTGAATTTTTGGCCAATGAGATAAGAGGATTAAGTCTGTCTTTTGAATCGACTTTTATCATCTTGGATTCAGTTTCTCCACCCGTCCATGTGACACCTCTGTGTTTGTGTTTACAGCGCTGCTAATCCAGCTCAGCCTCTCCTCTCACACTTCCTCTCGCTTCACAAAGGGCGGCTCCGGCTACTCTGCCAACAGCGGCGAAAGGCTGCAACTTGAATGGTATTTTGAGGACGTATAAGACACGTGGATAAGAATCTTGAGTCAATTTGGTTGTTTTTTTGGAGAAAATAATGGGTCGTTTTAACAGTAAGTTCGTAAGACAAAGGAGAAACCAACGCAGAACACTGTAACACCAGTTCCTGCTCTTTGACTTTGTTTTGAACCGCTCAAATTGAAATGTGTTATTGTAAATGGTGATCAGCAACCACATATTGAATGACACATTTGAACTCAAGATAAATTGAATTACTAAAACATCTAATTGTCAGATATCCAGTGTCCTCCCTTTAATTCATTTGGACAGCTAAACAACTTTAAAGTCCTTTTCGCAATCTAGAATATTCAGGTCTTTGCCTTTGTAGGGCAGTAGAGGCATCATACTGGATGTGATAGTTGATAAAGCATTGACCAGGGTAACGTTGCAACTCCCAATAAGCACTTTTTCATTCTGAGATTAAAGTCAGAATTCTGAGAATAAAGTCAGGATTCGGAGAATAAAGTCAGAGTTCTGAGATTAAAGTCAGGATGCTGAGGATAAAGTCAGAATTCTGAGATTAAAGTCAGGATTCGGAGAAAAATCCCAGAAAGTTCTAAATTGATGTCGCAGAACAGCGTTGCCAGATTTGAAATGTCAAACTAACTAAAATGATCAAGTTCTAAAGAAAATAGGTCCTTGCCACAGCGGCCCAGGGTATGAATCTGACCCGCGACCCCGTCTTCCTCCTGTCTCTGTCCACTTTTACGTCCCCAACTGTCCATTCCAGTAAAGGCCGAAATGTCCAAAAATGTTACGTACCCTGTTCTATTATTTCCTGATGTATTCTTCTTTTCTTCAGCAGTGTGTTCTTCTTGAGCCGCTGTACCAAGGGAATTTCCTTAGTGTGGGATCAATAAAATCTATCTTTTTTATGTCGTTTCTTGGAACTTTTCTGCCTCCAGGTCTGCATTTGGGTCCTTTTACCCATTATCTGTTACAAAACAGGCTTGTTGACCAGTGACTGTACCGTAAATTACAGCACACAGAGACTCTACAGTACTACCTAAAGTGCTAATTTGTGTTTAATGAGCTCATTGATCCTGGAGTGATTCCATTTTTTTTTCTTTTCTGCGCTCTAACGTAATTCGCGACACATTGGAACCGTGTTCCTCATCAGGGATTCTTTAGTGGAACTCCGTGAATTGCGTTTGAAGTGTGCGCCATCGTCATAGATTGACCCATTTTAGCATTCTAATCAGTACGGTGAGCCTGGATCCAATCAGCCACGCATCTGTCCACCCCCCCCCCACCCCCCCCATAAATGGCTTTAATGCAACAGCATGCTCGCCCAAATACAGTGGAGTACAAACACGTACTGCTGGTTTTGGTGGATTGATTGGAAAGGTAAGAGGAAATGAAATTGCCGGTGGAAGAAAAAATTTGTTTATGCAATAATAAAAACTTACAGAACAGATTATTGGGTGATGGAATATCTTTTTTATACGGGTGCATAAATTTGAGTGGAATTACGTAAGGGCCAGCAAATATTTTGCATGTGTGCACTTACTGATAGATATCTGCAAAAAGAGTAGCTCAACATGCATGAGTGTGTGTGTGTGTGTGTGTGTGTGTGTGTGTGTGTGTGTGTGTGTGTGTGTGTGTGTGTGTGTGTGTGTGTGTGTGGTCACATGTTGTTGCATGTACTGTATCTTCGAATGGGCCAAACCTAACACATACTGCAAATGGATGTCCTTGACACGTATATGTGCCCGTAAGTATATACTTTTCGTATTAAATTCTGAATTTTAGGGTCATACAGTATAAGGACATAAATCTACATCTGTAACACTGCTAACCTGCAATACACACTCTTTCTGTCTGAAGCAGTGTGTGTTGCAGGTTAGCAGTGTGTACTCTGTTGTTGGATGTTTGTGTGCATAAAGGAACTTATGCATACTCTGTGTGGTTTTCAACATGAATGTTTACAGCATGGGTAATTTGTTACAAATTAGGTCAACTAGAAGTGCATTATTTCCATCCATCCATTATCTATGCCTGCTTATATTTTTGCAGAGCATATGGTCAGCTAATCAGGCTCTGCAGCCTTGTGGTTAACTAGTTGCGGCCAGAGCGCGAGTGGAGAGGAGTGCAAGTGAGCGGGAAGATTTTGGTTGAAACACAGAGCGAATTCTTGAGTTTATGTTGGATTTTTGTAGGTTTACAATGCCCCAGTCCGTCTGTGTTGCTGCGGCATGCAGTACAATTAATGGATATCCCAATAAACGACAAGAACTTTTGCATTTGTAAAGTTTTTAACATTGGTGACTACAATTTATTTCCATATTTTACCAAAAACGTTTAAATGTAAATGCACTCCTCTGCGTGAATAACAGTTTGCCATTAGCACGAGATGGATACAACTTCCAATATTGACTTTGCAAATAGAACTTCCAAAAATGTGTGTGTTGTATAGAAGAGGATTAGGGCCACTGGTGAACATTTTTTTTTTGAGTTCCGACTATTGATTTCAGAATTCTAACTTTAATCTCAGAATTCTGAGATTGAAGTCAGAATTCTGAGTTTATAGTCGGAATTCTAATAATAAAGTCAGAATTCTGAGATTAAAATCTGAATTCTGAGTTTAAAGTCAGAATTCTGAGATTAAAGTCAGAATTCTGAGAATAAAGTCAGAATTCTGAGAACAAAGTCACAATTCAGAGAATGAAGTCAGAATTCTGAGATTAAAGTCAGAATTCTGAGAATAAAGTCAGAATTCTGAGATTAAAGTCAGAATTCTGAGAATGAAGTCAGAATTCTGAGATTAAAGTCAGGATTCTGAGAATAAAGTCAGAATTCTGAGAACAAAGTCACAATTCAGAGAACAAAGTCACAATTCAGAGATTAAAGTCACAATTCTGAGAATAAAGTCAGAATTCTGAGATTAAAGTCAGAATTCTGAGATTAAAGTGAGAATTTTGAGATTAAAGTCAGGATTCTGAGAATAAAGTCAGAATTTTGAGATTAAAGTCAGAATTTTGAGAATAAAGACAGAATTCTGAGTTTAGAGTCCAAATTCTGACTTTAAAAGAATTCTGTGATCAAAGTCAGAACTCAAATAAAATATTCACCAGTGGCCCTAATCCTGTGCCGTAGTGTTGCATGCGTGTAGCCGTGTGTGTGTTTGCAGACCTCCCTGTGCCTGGTGTTTGCTCAGAGATGAGGATCACAAAGCTGTGAAGAGCAGGATTAAGCACCTTCACAACTTGACTACATACAAGCAGCCAAGTGCTAAAAGGAAGGTACACATCCCAGAGTGGGTATTAACACAAACCCAGCGGCTGTCAGATCTTCATTTCACCGATGAAGTCGACCTTTAATCCGGCCTTTTAGGGTGGGTGCTGACCTGGAGAGGTACGGGGCAGAGTTTGGTCTTTGAATAGGGGAAGTACTTCGTCACTGTGGCAGGTACAGACATAAAGGGGGCAGCCGAAACTAAGCACTTCCTTTAAAGTCTATAGAATAAGAAGTATCCAACCAAGATATATCATTTTTTGACAGAGCTTTTTGCTCATAAACCCTTTGTGTGATCTGTGATTTGGCAGTGTCATATATAATCTTTTTAAGGTTTTTGTTTCCTGTGCACCATTTTCTCTCTCTCACGAAGATGGATACATGAATGACATGTATGCATGTATTACATATACTAGTTAAGATTAGATTTCACCTTAAAGTGCCCACATTCTGCTCATTTTTAGCTTCAGTATTGCATTTTGAGGTTGTACCAGAATAGGTTTCCATGCTTTCAATTTCTAAAAACACCATATTTTTGTTGTACTGCACATTGCTGCAGATCCTGATTTCACCCTCTTTGTTTGGGTGCTTTAGCTACAGAGTGAGACATCTCACTTGTTTTATCTCCAGAGTGAGACATCTTCCTTCTATTCTATCTTTGTCGGGAGCTGCACATGCTCAGTAGCTCGGTAAGATCCCATCAGCTAGATAACTCTTTCTCCAGCTTTGGTCAGTCCAAGGCAGGATCAGCTGGGAGACCTCTTCTAGACCAGGGACACTTGTGGAATACCTGCACAACAGGGACAGGAAGTAGAACAGGGACCGGAAGTAGTTCTTTTTGAGAACTCGTGGTTGTTGGAGCAGTGTTTTCCATTGAGAACGAGCTAGCATGCTACGTTTAGCCACCTCGTCTCTAGTGACGCAGAAAGCCGTGCAGATGTTGGACAGCTCACCCGGAGAATGAAGACAGAGGACCCTCAGAAACCGGATCTCACTCAGAGCAGTATGGATGGGTTTTTCCCAAGTTTGTATGCATGTGGAAGCACCAGAGACACAAAATAACCCCCCAAATCCCAGAAAAAGTGTTAATGGGCGCTTTAACTTCTTCGGAGACACAAACTCTCTGCCTTACTTTTACATTTGTAATCAGATAACTGTAATACATATCTTAATATTACTTATTTTGAGTAATGCAACGTTTTTTTTAACATTTAAGCTTACGACCTATGACTCTTCCTCTTGTCCATCCCAAACCGAGGCTGAGGGCCTTATGAAATCCACAAACAGACACACACTGAACATCCCCATCTCCAGGTGATGGACTCACACATCTGTTTTGTAACGCGGACTCTCCTGGGAGATCCCTCGGGGGTTAATGGTCCAACGATGCTGCTGATGGTCTGATAGCGACTCACAATGCAAACTGACCTTTAAGAGGAAAAAGGCTCTTCACCATTAGCTTTCATTGATTTTTATTGATCCTCCTTTGACTGTTAACAGGATACAGGGCACTAACCCGAGCTTGTTTTAGCTCAGCCAAGCCTGAATCCTCCGTCTGTCTCAGAGCCAGTTAGTGCGAACGCTGCTGCTTTCCATCACTGCAGGGAGACTAAAAAGGAAGCATGTTTCTGCTCGTTGTAACATTAGACTAAGTAGGAGAGGGCGCAAAATCAAAGGAAAGGTTAGATGTGCTGGGATAAAGCTGATCCTGAGTGTTGTTAGTGCTGTTGTTGCTGACCTCGGATCCCCGAGGAAGAGAATAGGATCCAGATTATGTGATAGCGCTCAGCTGTGATTAGCTCGCCGTTGCTCAGCGGAGAGAAAGCACAGAAGGAGACACAATTGATTCCTTCAGGAAGTAAGATGAGCGAGCTGATAAGGGTTTTTGTCAGAAAAACAACAGATATTGGCATACAGGTCCTCCCGGTGGAGCATCAGTCTATGGCCTTGATGCATCATCATACACTTCCAACACGGGGAAGGGTGAAATGCTAATTAAACAGTTCAAAAAGTATCTGGATACTGTCAAATCGTCTGCTTCAGTAGTCTTTAATATGAGACACATGCTTATGTTCCCACCACATTTACAATATTTCTTAATTCCCCTGTTCCCATGTTAACTAAAACCTCAAAACCTGTTGTCGTCTTAAATCTGTCCAATGTAGCCGACGTTCCACTTTGCCATTTTCCTCCAATCAACGCTGAGATACTCAGTGGATGAAATGCCCCAGTAATGAGTCTAATATTTCAGCTTGTTCTTATGAACCATAGGCTCTGTAATTCATAAGCAACTTTCAGCCAGAGAGCGGAGTAACCTTCCCAGGGGAAACTAAAGAGTTTTGCCCAGGAAATGTGTGTTCCTTAGGCAGGGCAGTCCGGTTTTGGACTCGAGTCCGGACTCGAGACCGTTTTTCCATGGTCTTGGACGCGCTAGTATTTGGACTCGGACTCAGTCTCGACCACTGGTCTTGCCAAATATGGCTTTTGGTCTTGACCGTGTCCAGGTGTCTTTATTATGTTGATAATAATATTGGAGGGAAAGTGAAACTCAAAAGTATTGTTTCAAAACTGTCATGCATGAGAACTTTTGTCTGTCCCGGACTTGGTCTTGACTCAAACTCTAACCTCTTTGGACTCGGTCTGGTCTTGGACTCTAAACTCTTTGAACTCGGTCTTGTCTTGGACTCGAACCTCTTTGGACTCGGTCTTGTCTTGAACTCTAACCTCTTTGGACTCGGTCTGGTCTTGGACTCGAACCTCTTTGGACTTGGTCTTGTCTTGGACTCTAACCTCTTTGGACTCGGTCTGGTCTTTGACTCGAACCTCTTTGGACTCGGTCTTGACTTGGACTTGACCAGTCCTGGTCTTGGACTTGACTTGGACTCGACAAAGTTGGTCCTGACTACAGCCCTGTCCTTAGGAGTGGATTAAGCCAAACGACGATCTTCCTTATTTGAACTAGTCGTTTTGGTGCCTAATCTTAACTTGTGACATCATACGTCTTGGTGTGCCAACATCTTCATACGATATCATACCGACCCATCTATGAGAAAGCGTTGAATATTTCTGTTGAGGATGGAATTCATGATTCTATTATTCTGTCTTTACATTATAGTAAATGTAGCATGTTGCCTGCTGGATCTGGCCTGTTGGATTTACTTTTAAACGGCCTTTAATAGCGACCAGGCAGACCATGATGGGAATACCAGACGTTAGATGCCAGTTTGAGGCATTGCGTGTGTATACACAGTATATAGAGAATGTTTGAAAGCCCTTTGGAAACCTTTTGTTTAGTTTCAAATTTTGCTTGCCAACACAAACGCAAGGTGTCAAATAGTGGGAAAATGAAAAATGAAATCCCTTTTGGAAAGTAGAAAGTAAATATTCGGCCCCTTGGAAAGAAACGACATGGAAGGGTCAGAGCGCATTCAGGCTAGGTGAATGTACGGGAAATAGTTAGACTATATACTTTCTTTCTGCTTCACACCTCAACAAGAGAAGAAGAGAAAAAGGTTCCGTTCGACATGTTCCGTCAGCCGGATTTACACCTTGTCAGCCACGTATGACGAAATACGTGTGAACCAAACATAGGTGTATTAATGCGGATTATCTCGTTTATCACGGTGAGTAATTGAAAACAAAGCTCAGTGCTTGGTTGATGGAGGACAACAGAGAAAGAGAGAGACATTGAACACACCAGCCTCACACACACACATACACACACAATGAAGTCATAAAATAACCAGGCAGGAAATATCCTTCTCTCAAAAGTGAGAGCTCTTGATGTTTATTAAACTTTTACACCTTCCCCTGCGCTTTGGTTTTCTTCCCCCCCTTCTCCAGTCCTCCTGGCATTTCTTTTCCCCCTCTTCCCTTTCTTCTTCATCCCTCCGTTTCCAAACACAGCACACCCAGAGATGTGCAAACAGTCTGAGAAAGGGAGGTGGAGGGGGAGGAAAAGCAGGTGGAGTTGGACGACACACCATTCCTTTCCTCCTCGGAAGACTTGATGATCAATTAAAAGACTGGGGAAAGGTGGAGGTGGTGGTGGTGGGGGAGGAGGGGTGAAAGAGAATGGAAAAACACTATTGATTGACACTTGGGGAGTTAATCCCCTATCCATGCTCATGGAGAGGGGAAGGAGACTCACAAAAGGCAGGGTTTAGTGACAGGGGAGAGGTGGAGATGGGGGAGAAGAGATGGAGACGAAAGAGGAGGAGAAGTTTCGTTGAAGGACCAGCTGCTGCGTTAAAGACGCAACGCAAGCTCATACGGTAAAGCAGGATTTACAGAATGTAATTCATTTTTTGGGGACGGTTGTTGCTGGGGGGCAAAGATTGGGTAAATGGGTTGGACAACAATAAAATATCAATGTGATGAGTATTGATATCAGCATTGATATGAGGCCATCCATGCGGACAACCTTACGAAGTAGAAAGGTGCTTCAAAACTAAGTTTACTGACATAATAAAATGTGTAGTATAGACATTTTAAAAGTTGATAGATTTCCAAATGCAAAAGGACAATAGTTCTCATCATGTGATCCCATCAAACCAGTGTCCAACTGAGGTCCCGGGTTCACCTCTACATGTTAAGGTTAGGGTGCACCTGGCTCTCCCCGGCGTTCCCCCTTATTGGGTTAGGGTTAGGGTTAGGGTTAGGGTTAGGGTCCCACCACCCCACTGGCTTATTGAAGGCCAGCTGGTCTTTAGCATGTAGCTTCTTCTGCACGTTTGCCTTAGGGAAGAGGCCTACAGTACCAAGTGGATTAGGAGGGTCACTGCTGGGGTTTCTACCTGGACTGTTCCTTGAAGCTGCTCCTTAATGGCAACAGCAGCATTTTCAACCCAATCCTTTGTGTCTCGTGTTTGATCATTTCCAAATTTCCCACTAAGTGTTCTCCCACCTCCCTTTTAGCCCTATAGTTCTCAGCCAGAGTATCAGGTCTGCCTACCCGTTTCGATCCTATATTCTGTCCTCTAAGTAAACTTGTACATGAACATGACGAAAACATCAAATTAACATCTTAGTGTGCATTTGCATTCATCCGTCTGACAAAAACACAGGTCTTCCCATTAACTTTGAATAAGGGAAGTGAGAAAAAAACTCAAAAAGTAGAGACAGATTGAACTTTTGGAGAAACGGAATCCAAGATCACACTCGTCAGAGTGTTTTAAAGCGGTGTAAGAGTCTCATACAGGAAGCGGGAAGCAACGCTGCCTCTATTGCTGCCACAAGAAAGTTTTAAAACACCAAACACAAGTACTGAACTCCCTGGGAGGTTTCTCATGTCTTTCTCTATCACTGTCTGTGAATTGAAGCTGCCTTCAAGTGCAATCTGACAGAAAACAACCATTGTGAAATATAAAGTCTATTTATGCTACATTGGGGGGTCATGACCCGGTGGCAAATGGGGCCTTGTCTTTTAAGTCTATACCAAACTAAAAACATGACAACATTTTGGGGGACTTTTGGAATCCTTTACAGTCTTCCTAACATAAACTGTGGATCCTTATACAAAGTGTGCATGTCTTCAGAGCCCCTAACCGTGCCTCCCCCCTCCCCTCTGCTTCAAGCTTCCTTCTCTTAACACATACACACCTATAGGGTCACTTGAACACTTTTACACAAACACCCCTGTAGATTCCAGCCCCCCTGGGGGGCGTCTATAGATGGCATTTCATAGACCGTCTCCTGCTGAGCTGCAGGTCGATCTTAAGCCTACGTGCACCATTAATGATGCCATACTGGCCTTTGTAAAGGCTCTGGGGGGGGGGGGCACATCCTGCTGCTGCTTTCACCTGACGAGCGTCAGGGCGGAGAGGACCGAGGGGTTGGACGGTGGTTTGGAGTGCTACCTCACAGAAGGGCTTCATGACTTGGAGCGCCCTAATGAGGTGGAGCAAGTTAATATTTTAGCAGCCTGGGCTATTGTGAAGCCACATGCCGGTGTGGTCTCGTCTGTCTCACCTCCTTCTGAAGACGGATGGAGAGACAGAAGAAAGGAGACTGGAAGGGGGGTAATGGGGGAGAGAAGGAGAAGATTGAATGACATGTGACAGGGAAGTTTTGATTATGAATTTCTAACATTTTGTGTGAAAAGTGGATGTTACATTTTATAAACCAATCTGTCTGCATCTTGATCAACAAGAACTACCATGACTTTAAAGTAAACCAGGTAAAAAAAACACCGAGTAAAAAATACTCAGTTTAAAGGTACAGTCCTGCTTTCATATTACTTGAGTCAAAGTATGGAAGTATCATCAGGAAAAAGTACTTATTCCAGTAAGGAATAGTACTCAATGCAGGGACATTCTCACACACACACACACACATAAAAAAACTACAAAAGAGAGTTGGGGGGGTATTCATCATCTCAGCTGGACCTGTAGGTCATTATATTGTTGCTAGGTTACTTTATAATAAAAAACACATACATATATAATATATATGTGTTTTTTGTTAGAAAATCCTTATTTGTAAAGTAACTAGTAACTATAGTAACTAGTAAGTAAAGTAACTAGTAACTAAAGCTGTCAGGTGAATGTAGTGGAGTAACTATAGTAACTAGTAACTAAAGTAACTAGTAACTAAAGTAACTAGTAACTAAAGCTGTCAGATGACGGTAGTGGAGTAACTAAAGTAACTAGTAACTAAAGTAAC
>NC_048417.1:27969916-27971390 GCF_013103735.1 Etheostoma cragini | reverse complement strand
ACTAGTAACTAAAGCTGTCAGATGAATGTAGTGGAGTAACTAAAGTAACTAGTAACTAAAGTAACTAGTAACTAAAGTGACTAGTAACTAAAGCTTTCAGAAAGTGAAAAGTAGAATATTTCTCTGTGAAATGTTGCAGAGTAGAAGTAGAAAGTGGCATGAAAAGAAAAGTAATTACAAGTACTTCCAGGTAAGTACCTCAAGTTTTGGACTCACGTATAGCCAATCACATAAGGCTTGTATCACCAGGTGGTCATTATTGGGGATCCTCCATGGGGGAGACACACACTACGCATTATACCTTTAATTAGTGCTGATGTGGGAGGCTCTTTCCTGACGGTTTACAGGGTTCAGCATTTAATCCCTCAACAAGGTGTGAGCTTCAAAAATGTAGTTTTTAGAGACCAAGTAAGAAGACTTAGAAACACCTTTTAGTCAAAATGGAGATATAACATGCGGCAGAGGATGGAGAGAACAGAGAGCGACAAGACAAACTCTTCCTAGGACTCTAGATATGAGCTTTGATGATTTGGGACGGACACACACAACACTTCAGGGGAGGGACAGAGGGGAGAAGAAAGGAAAAAACCCTTTCCATCTGGAAAAGACTCCGACAGGAAGCCACCCATCTGTGGCCAAACAGCTGGGGGCCAGACAGTGGGGGTGGAGGAGAAAAGACTAAATCACCGGTCTGGAACCACGGATGTCCCGAGATGTCTTCCCAGCACCATGCTATCTGGGACAAGACTGTTTTTTTTTTTTTGTCAGAACAGACAATAAACCTGTTGAAACCACTGTCCTCAACACACCCAGACGCATGGAGGGGGGCTGTGCGGGATCATGGGACAACTGCACTACATCACGCGGACGCGCCAACAGCTTTGTTGTCATTACTTAGAATTCCTCATGGGGGGGACAGAAACTACACACTATAGCAGGGGTCCATCCATCTTCATCCGCTTATCCGGTATCGGGTCTCGGGTGCAGCAGCTCCAGTAGGGGACCCCAAACTTCCCTTTCCCAGACCACATCAACCAGCTCCGACTGGGTGATTCCGAGGCGCTCCCAGGCCAGGGTTGGGGATATAATCTCTCCACCTTGTCCTGGGCCAGAATTTATTGACAAGATGAAGACACATTTAAAAATCTTTTTCCGGTTGTGTCAAAAGGTTTCCCGGTCCGGATGGAAGTCCGCTGCGGTCCGGTTTTGGTCCGAAGGCCACCAGTTGGAGACCCATGCACTATAGCTGCAATCTGTCTGTTTTCATGCTGATAGACCCAACATGATTCGATGACGGGGGTGGAGGTAGCTCACTCTGTAGGGAGTCGGGTCGGGTTGGGAATCGGAAGGTCGCCGGTTCAAGTCCCCGTGTGGGCCAAAGTACAGAGTGTGGATTGGTGGCTGGAGAGATGCCACTTCACCTCCTGGGCGCTGCCAGGTGCTCTTGAGCAAGGCACTAAACCCCCCCCCCCCC
>NC_048417.1:27968306-27969816 GCF_013103735.1 Etheostoma cragini | reverse complement strand
AGTGGACTAGGTATAGTGAGACAGGGACGGAGTGGACTAGGTATAGTGAGACAGGGACGGAGTGGACTAGGTATAGTGGGACAGGGACGGAGTGGACTAGGTATAGTGAGACAGGGACTGAGTGGACTAGGTATAGTGGGACAGGGACGGAGTGGACTTGGTATAGTGGGACAGGGACTGAGTGAGTGTGTATGTACCTTGTCCAACTATTTTCATTTTTTTCAGCTATTTTTGCGTACTTGTCTGTCTTCTTCTCTAGTCATATTTAATAAGGCAACACCAAGAAAGACGATTGTTGTTTACAACTGCCAACCAATCAGATGCACCGACTGCAAATGTCCACCAATAGGAAGGAACATATTGTTGGTATGGACGGCTTATAGCTGTTCTTTAATTTAATAGGAAGCCTTTTAAAAATTCAACACTGTGATAATGTGTAGTATATTTATACTTTAAGATGTTTCCCTCTAGATGTACTTTTAATACTAGTTATTCCAGATAAAGTATAACTAGTACAAACTGTAATCCTGCGAGTATTCAGTAAAAAGCGCCACTATGTCGAAGTAAATAATGAGCAAAAACGACACTGAAGGTAAAGCACCATGTCATTTGAGGCCTTTGTTCAAATTGTGCACATCTGAAATTGAATCCCTCCCTCTCTCTCTCTCTTACACACACACACACACACAGACACACACACACACACACACATGGGGGCTAATGAGTGTGTTTCTCAGCCCTGTTTGGCGGATTAGAGCTCAGCGCAGCAGAATGGATCTGATTGAGAGAGGGAACCAGCAGAGGGAAGAGGTGGGGTAAATAGCAGGGACCCGTGGGGGGTCGGCCCCCATTCACCAGCTCTCTCCCTGGGAATCCACTCTCACTCATTCAGGCCGTCTCCTCACCTCAACGCACCACTATCTCCCGGCCCTTTTGGGATTCAAATGCTATCTAATTAGCTCTTATTGGATGGCGACTTACACGGGATGCATGGAGTTCCACTTTTTCTCTTTCACCGATCGATAGAAAGCCGACTGGGGTCTGAGATAAAGGGCCCCCGTTTTGTTTTCCCCCCTTATTCGACCGGCTCGCCCAAATTTCCGCTTCTCTTCTTTCCCTCGTTTATTCCCTCTCCTCCTCTTTCTGTCAACTCGACATGTTGCAACTATTTCCAACTGGTCTCAATGCTGCCGCGATTTGTCCTCTTCTGGGCCTCCTCGGTCGTCCTCTCTGGCCTCTGCATCCGCAGGGGGCCTTTGTCTCTTTCTAATGTACCATTAACTCCCAGGACTTGTCAATGGTCCTCAGTCCCAGGGGCCACAGAATTAACAGAGACTGGTCTTACATTGGCAGACCTGCGGTACGGTCTGGCTGCACCACAGATGCATTCTGGGTTCGTCAAAAGATGACGGCTCTGCGAATTTAGTTTTGGTGGAAACATTTAAAAACCAAAGAAAACGAGGGAATATCAATGGAATATGTGCATGCAAGTGTAGAGACTGAATGACCC
>NC_048417.1:27966764-27968296 GCF_013103735.1 Etheostoma cragini | reverse complement strand
CCCCCCCCCCACTTGCAACCTGTTTGCATTGCAACCCCCGTTCCCATGCAGAACACACACGGGACAATCGAGATGCACTTTGTGACAAAGCTTCTCTCTCTCTCTCTGTCTTTCTCTTTCAACAGATGGATTAATCCGTTCTTCCTCTCTTCTCCCCGGGGCTGATCCCCGGCTCTGCTTTGTGGGTTTGTGGATGACGTGAGATCATTTGGAATCAACGCCGGGCCTCTTCCTCCTCTTGTTAAATCCATTTGTACTTTCTTGTCTGTCCTCCTACTATGTCCACTCCTGACCTTTTCTAAGGAAAGTGGGCCGTCCATTCCCGTATATTGTCTCTTGTCAGGGTTGAGGATTGGAGTTCCAGACGGACACATTCACAGACCAGCAACATGTCTCTGTTGGGTGAAAGAAGTTCTACCTTAGAAAGGCTTTGGCTAGCCTAACTTTGAAAATAAATCAAGCTAACGATGTCCTCTCAAGTCACAGAGGAGTGTTTGGATGATGTAATCCTGCAGGTGCAAGAATGACAAGTGGCCTTGAAGTGTTCCTTTATACCTGGATCCCACTGCACCAGATCAGCACTGATTTTCCACTTATTGACAAAAGCCCCGGACCACAGACTCCAGATCTCTACCAGGATAGAGATCTGGAGCGGCCATGGAGTCCAAGAGCCAACGGATGTATCAGCTAATTTAAATAGCTCACGTTACTGTATGGTTAACTTAGTGGTCCCCTAATACTGTATCTGAAGTCTCTTTATAAACCCCTTAGTGGTCCCCTAATACTGTATCTGAAGTCTCTTTATATAGACCTTAGTGGTCCCTAATACTGTATCTGAAGTCTCTTTATATAGACCTTAGTGGTCCCTAATACTGTATCTGAAGTCTCTTTTATATATTGAGTTCCTGTAGGACTGATGCTGATCCTGCTGGTTACTTCTATATTCCTGGAGGACTACTTCTTGGTCCAGCAAGGACATTAAAAGTCCAACTAAAATTTTAAAAAATACTATAAATGAACATGCAAATTGAAACATTACATTTTCAACTGTCAATAGCATTAAGTTAGCGTTGATTTGTGCTTCAACTTTTGCCAGCCTGTGTCTCGTGTCCTGGACTGTGTGTCCGGGTTTCAGCCAACACGGGGGGGGACAAACAGTGACGAGGCGTTCAGGCACACGTGACTCACAGTTTTCAGCTTGTAGCTGTTGTTCATGTCATCAAAAACGGGATATATTTTAGTGTGTGCGCAACAGTAAGCATGCAAGAAAGTGTATGTTTTCTAGTCAGTGTTTAAGAGTGTGTAAGATGAGATGTGTGTGTGTGTGTGTGTGTGTGTGTGTGTGTGTGTGTGAAAGGTTGTGTAAGAAAGGAAGAGGAGGGCAGGGGCAGCAAATAAGTCTCCACCTGATGTGTGTGAGCTGAAACAATCAGTGCGGCATGTGTGTTGCAATCTTGTGTACACATCTGTACTTGTTTATGTCTGAGAGAGGTAGCATGTGTGTGTGTGTGTGTGTGTTTGTGTGTGTGTGT
>NC_048417.1:27966030-27966664 GCF_013103735.1 Etheostoma cragini | reverse complement strand
CCGCCCCTCCCTCCCTGGTCACCCTGGGATCCGAAGCTGTCAGTCACACTCATCACTTTGGCCCAGTCAGCTGTCAATAGAGCGGGGTCAGCGAGGCCTTCACTGTCTTAGGTTTTTAAAAACACCCGTCCCCACTCGGAGCAGATGTGTACATGCTTTGTACATGCTTTGACAATGTAGCCAACATATACTTTATGTATACTTATATGTCTAGAGAGAGAGAGAGAGCGAGGGAAAAGAGACAGAGGGACTCAGGAAACCCCCAAACTCTCTTGTGGCAGCAAAAGAGGCAGTGATGCTTCCTGTGTCCTAGATGGGATTCTCACACCGCCTAGTCTCGCTTTGCCGGGTTTTGTTTCTCCAAAAGTTATATCTGTCTTAAAATCTTTAGATAAAGTCTCATAAGCAGGTGATTTATGGGAAATGTAGTGCATGAACACCGGAATGAGTTCGCAGTGGGGAACAATGTGTTAAGGGCTTTACATAATTCAGTCAGAGTGAGAAGAAAGTGACGAAGCTTTCCTGTCTTCATCCTCTTTCTCCCGTTGATCTCATTATTGTCCTCTCACTTTGTCTCCATTGTCTCTTTTCTGTGTCCTTTTGTCTTCTCTACCGGGGGGGGGGGGGGGGGGGG
>NC_048417.1:27945998-27966014 GCF_013103735.1 Etheostoma cragini | reverse complement strand
TGCAGGATTTAACAATCAGTCAAACCCATTATTCCTATTTGTTTCTTTTCTATGACTGAGCCCTCTTTCACCTTGTTTGTGTTTTATCCTTAAATAGAGAGAACATGGGATAATCCTGGATCAGCACAGTTCTTCAGACTATCTCTGCCCCCATCTTCTTTCAGTCGTTGACCTCCAGGTGTACGTACAGGGCCTTCAGAACGAAAGGAAACTCAGTTGCATGTGTAGACCCAATTCACAACACCTATGTCTTCCACACACAGGACCTAGGAAGGTTTTAGTCTTATACAGTCAGATTCATGGTCTACATTGAGAAGGTACAGGACAGGCTACAGTGTATGAGACCAGTTGCAACACACAATGCTACTCAAAAGTTAAAATTTAAAACGATTAATGATGCATTCACTTTCCCTGGTTGTGGTATTTCATTATGCCATGGGAACGTTTCAAAACACTTCTATTGATGTTGTTTTTTTTGCCATGAATCTGGGCCTCCTTTCAAGCTCCGATGGTGAAATCACTGGATTTTGGTGGAGGATTTATGTCGTAGGTGAGAAAGCCGCCATATTTACCGACCATGTTTACAACACCTAACTCAACATTAGTTTCAACAATATGGGCATACCGGTCAAATATGCTGTGTGAAATCATGCATAACCCCCATACCCAATGAATGCATGCTAAATAAGACATTTAAGATAACATTTCTCTATTTCTTGTTTCTGTGGAATCTGAATCTAAGCGTAACAGCGTGAAGTGCTTGTGTTTTATTTGTAATCTTTTGCCTGTGTGTGTGCTGCTACGTGTGTGTAACAAACATATTGTACCTGAACACACCTCCGTGTAAGACCAGCACGCCCAGAATACACCTGAACACACCTCTCTGTAAGACCAGCACGCCCAGAATGCACCTGAACACACCTCCCTGTAAGACCAGCACGCCCAAAGTGCACCTGAACACACCTCCCTGTATTATTATTTTTATGTAGGATAGCTGAAGATGTGAAAGGGGAGAGAGAGCTGTAACGACGTGCAGCAAAACGACGCAGGTCGTAGTCCAACCTCCGGCTGGACTGAGACTTTCCGACATTAGGCCTTTTTAGTTCCAATTACTTTTACTATGTCATATTACTATATCATCATCAATGAAGCACTGACCAGCGTTGGTTAAGTTTATTATATATATTACTATTCTCTCTTTCGGCTTTTTGGCAAATTGGCTCAATAAGGCCCCCTTATTTTTCAAAGTAAAAGCCCTCACCTTTAAATTTGATGATGATACATTTGGTAGGCAGATGTAATATGTGGACACATATAAAACCTAAATCCTACAGGAAGTCAGCCATTTTGAAATGTATTGAGTAATTGCAGAGCATTTATCGTCATTTCTAGGCGCTGAGATTCGGCCTGATCAAATTTGCACTCGGGGACTCTGAAAAAAAATCTTTTACTAATACATGGATAACCAACAGAAATAGTTGGCTAATGTATAAATCACCTGTGCTACATTTACATGTAAGAAACGTGCTATATGAAGAGACTGATTGATTGATTTATATTCTTCCTAAATATTTGTCTATTTGGCATTTGGCGCCCGCGATGCACTCTACAATCTCTTCCTCCTCCCCTTATCTCTCATTCCATCCTTGCATATGTGTCCCATACTCGGTGTCTGCTGTGTTTCTTCTATCGGACTACAATCTCCATGTCAGCGACTGTTATCTCCACCTCCGATCTCACCCTCCCTCCCTGGTTCCCTTCGTTAGCCTCGCTGCTGTGCGTCCCACATGAGCGCTTTAGGCCTCGGGGGGTGCAGGGGCCGAGGTAAAGGCATGCACAACCCTGCACCAACCCCCGTTGCCACCCCCACCTCAGCTTTTCAAACTTTTCTCTTGGTTGGGGAGGCTGGGGTGTGGGGCTGATTCGCTCAAGCCAGTCTCTCTTTGTTTTTGCGTTTATGAAGGAAAAGGGGAGGGCAAGGGAAATAAGGTCCCTTTGTTTTTGCACTTTAATTTTGTTTTTGCACCTCATTGTGCTTCGGTTTTGCTGTGTCGGGCCGGTGGAGGCATGGGGAGGCCCCGTATGGCGCTGTGAGAACATTCACAGGGCTTACGGGGCATTCACACCAACAAAAAAATGCGATCTGGCGATTTTTCGCAGGGTTGTGCAGCGGGGTGGATGGAGTGTCATTGAAAACGGTCTATTTGTGTGATGTCTCGTTGTGTTTGTTAATGTAGCACAAGTAGACTTTATATTTTACAATTACTGTTTTCCGTTAGATCGTTTATAGCTTTCGGCGTTTCCAGAGAAGGCGGTTGTCCCTCCCCGATGTAACTCGAATGCAGATTTGAGTTGCACATGCGTCACTCTGCGACAAGTAGCATACAAGATGCTAACTTGAGACTTCTGTAATGTCAATAATGTAAAAATGGACCTACTTAACCAAGTTGGTTCACTGCTACTAGCAATCAAACATGACAAAGGCTGTCAGTTGAATGGCGTTTTGAGCTAACGTTAGCAACCAAACAACCATAGATAGCTACAAGGTTTTTGAAATGACTGCCAGCTTTGCTACAAGTTAGCAATCAAACAAAACAAAGGCTGTCAGTTGAATGTTTTTTGGAGCTAACGTTAGCAACCAAACAACCATAGATAGCTACAAGGTTTTTGAAATGACTGCTAGTTTTGCTACAAGTTAGCATCAAACACAACAAAGGTTTTCAGTTGAATGGCGTTTTGAGCTAACGTTAGCAATCAAATAACCATGAGTAGCTACAATGTTTTTGAAATGACTGCTAGCTTTGCTACAAGTTAGCATCAAACACAACAAAGGCCGTCATTTGAATGGTGTTTTGAGCTAACGTTAGGAACCAAACAACCATAGATAGCTACAAGGTTTTTGAAATGACTGCTAGCTTTGCTACCAGTTAGCATCAAACACAACAAAGGCCGTCATTTGAATGGTGTTTTGAGCTAACGTTAGCAACCAATCAATCATAAATAGCTAAAATGTTTTTGAAATTATTCCCGTCTTCTGCTATTGTTTGTAATGAAAAACATTTGTCATTTTTCAGTATGACAGTTATGTCGTAAACTGTTTAAATCTGAGTATCCGTAACTCAAATCTGCACTCGGCTCACATCGGGCAGTAACACACTTGTTTAGATCTACATAGTGTTTTTAAATGTTCTTGTGGCAGCGATGAAGACATATGAAGATCGGTCTCTCCTTCCATTTGCCTGATCACTGTGAGAAGTCAAGTCAAAATCGGCATAAACATGGCTAAATTATTTTGTTTTATTTTTGTATCCGGCTGCACTGTGGTCTTCCTGCATGCTGTTACCTGCGTGGCTTGACACATTCACTCGCATATTACGGAAGAAATGGAGGCGACGCAACGGACAGATTGGATAAGACTCACATGGGTTTCAATTCCAGGAGTGAGGAAGATAAAATCAAATCAAAAGTGTTACAGACAAAAAAAAAGACATTCAAAACAGAATTGTGCGACAGGATGTTTGGGTGACGGCACCACGGGTTTAATTAACAGATCGAGTTTTTGTTTCAGTTGCCTGAGAAAGAAAATGCCGCTTTCAGAAAGTTATTTTAATGTCCAAACATGGCCGAGTGCAAAGGTCCTTTTCCCCGGTGGCACCGTGCCTCTAATTGTGATTCACGTTTGTGTTTGTTGATAAGGTCACAAAAGAAGTTGACATTGGGCATAAACTTTTTGGGGGGAATGGAACAATCGTCAGTTGACAGAGCGCTGGCGTGGCGTCAATGCGAGCGCACAGCCGCAGAGATAAGCTGCACATTGAATGAGGGAAAAACACACGAGAAGGTTCATGTTTAAAATTCAAATTGTTCAGCACTAAACATAAAATGACACCGATGAGTTGGCTCTCATGCGGACAGCACAGTGGGGAAAGGACGGGACTTCAGTTCCAAAGATGGATAGTAAAAGTCTTTACAGTAGCTGTTTATTCAGAGTAATTTGGGTGTAATATCGGGGTACTTGAGGTACAAAATGTCCACTTTGCTTTCTATTCTAATTATGAATTATCACAGATAAGGTTTGCAAGAGATTAAAGATACTGAAGAGGTGTATTTAAGATTGTACTGCTTTATCAGGACTACTATTGGAATCCTGGAGACCCCAGAAGCAGGGGCGATCCTTGGATCGGGACAGCCCCCAATGAGAAGGGGACACTTTGCTTGCTAAATCAGTAATTCCACTGGCTAACAATGAATATATGTGTTTATTATTACCACAGATATTATTACCTCAAGAAGATAGATACAAAATATTGAACATATGACAAAACTACTAATGTCTACCAGAATTAAATGCACTTATAATGTAAATACTAGTAAATACTAAATACATAGAAAATAAAACTGCAGCTGTAATTGTTGTAACACCTGTAAAAACTCCAACTTGAATCTCTAACATTGATTAAATAATAATTTATTTATTTTTTATTCTATTTTTAGGGGGGCTTGAGCCACTGACCAGAAAAATGACAATCAGCATAAGTTGTGCGTTTTTATTGTGAAATACGGTACAAAAAAATTGGGAAAGAAACTGCATAATTTAAATTTGGTTAAATTAAACTGAAGTATTTGAAGTTTCACTCAAATGTTTATTGATCAGGTTTGTCCTCGGGTCAAATTTGAACCATTTTCAAAAAGTTTCTTTATCCAAAATTTGGGTTTCTTTCAACCAAATTGTCAAAAAAACAAGCATGGATGGTTCCATGCAACACTCTTCACAAGTAAAATAAATCAATCAGGCCGCAACTTTCAGTCAATTTGGGTGTTTTATTAAATTTTCTTACAAAACATTATACATGAAAGGTGATAGAAGGGACAAAAATAGAAATAAGCTTCAAAACAATTGGGGAAAGTGTAGAAAAAGACGACAAAAAAGTTGAATTGATGTCACTTTGACCTAGAAAATCAGAAAGTTGCATGGTAAGGCATGAGTATAACTGCAGAATACATTGAAAGTCAGGATCCCATTAGACTTAAGGATATTGGATCGGCATATTGACATGCATAGTGACCTGTGAATGTGTCTGGATTTCAACCTACTAAGTTCTATTTGATTTTCCATACTTTCTATCGATATCCCTGAGATGGAATTTTCTGTTGTGGCTACAGTAACAGAGACAGGATGACATGGTTAATGTGTGTGATATAGTTCGTTGTTGTGACAGCGATACTTATTCTACAACATGCTGAGTAGCTGGAGAGATGCCACTGCATTTCTTGGGCACTGCCAGGTGCTCTTGAGCAAGGCACCATACCCCCCCAACCTGGCACCCCACTCACTCTGACATCTCTCCATTGGTGCACGATTGGGTCATGAGCATGAGTGTGTATTTCAGGCCTGTGTGTAGCAATAACTAACAACCAGAATGTCAATTTTAATTTCCCCCCTAGGTATAACAGTGTAAATTATAATTATGGCAGTAAAGGGTAATTTCAGCTTTTTCAATGCATTGAGGATGCAATCTCTATGTTTTATTCCTTTTTTTAATCAACTTTAGCATGGATGTGTCAATTTATGCAAGCCACTGTATAGAGGTTTGCAGTGTGTCGAGGGTTCAACTCCAACCTGCAGCACTTTGCCGCATGTCATCCCCCCCCACACACACACACACACTTTCTCCATAGCTGTCCTAAAAAAATAAGACATCTTTAAAAAAAATGAGACAATGACACACAGCCGCATCAGACTGTTGTTTGTAGAAATACTATTCTGCACAGTATCTTCTGCAGATCAGCAGTTGGAGACGCATTGAAATCAGTTCACACAGCTCCATGAACAATTGAGAAACACTCGAATGAATAAGTCCCCCTAAGACTCCCTCGGGGCCGTCTCTTCCAGTCCGTCACCTGCTGTCTCCATCCCAAACACGGGGCAACGCACGGCATCTTTTTTGACATGTCTGGCCAAAGTGTCCACATTTTTCATCATAAAACAGCTAGATATGGGGCTGTTATTAGCAGTGCATGGGACATATAACAGTCAGTCCAAAGGACAAAGGTGAAGCCTTCTGGGAAAAATGGGACACATATTGTACCTTGCATAACTTGTCTTGCTTATGATATACTGTGGGGAGTGAGAACAATGATGATACTGTTACAGTCTCCGGGGACATGCCCACACTCCCCATACAAGTCTGCATGTTCATTTTCATATATATGCAAATACACAGTATATATATATATATATATATACATGTATTGTTTACCTGTTTTTTTCTCTCTTTTTTGATTTGTTTGGTTCTTTCTAGCAAGTAAAAGGTCATATGGAAATATAGCAAATATTAGAACAACCCAATGTACTTCTGCTATATGTAAAATCCCATTCATTGTTAGTTTCACTTGTTTTTACTTTAAATAAATAGTATTTGAATACAGTACATGTTTTCTATATTACACATATATCACACAAGTATTAAGTAGTATGTCCGGGTCTAAAATGACCTCTTCATCATCACTATCATTTATCTTTCAGCCAAGCTAAACACACACACACACACACACACACACACACACACACACACACACACACATCCGGTGAATTTGTGCTGTTTTTGCAGTGTTATCAGGCAGAGAGGTGGATTCTCTCAGGACCTCAGCTGAACCTCTGCACCCGGGGGGCTGTTGTCATGACCTCTGCCCACCTACACACGTACACACACACACACACACACACACTCACACACACACACACACTCACAGATAACTGGGATGCACAGTCCTGCAGTTCACCTTTGTTTGGTTCCTGTTCGCTCAGTCAACAGCGTCACACTCTCACAGCCTCGAGCATCCCAAACACACAGTCCCTCACACATCCGTTACTTTCCCTTTAAGAGTGTGTGTGTGTGCGTGTGTGTGTGCGCGCGCGTGCATGTGTGTGTTTAGGCCACTGAGAACACATTTCATCTGACCACCACGCCCTTTCCTCCACTGCTCGCCTTCAGGGACAGATTAACCTATAACACACACACACACACACACACACACACACACACACACACACACAACCTTTGTGAAAAGCAGCACAGCGTCTCAGCTTTTTTAGTTAAAGTGCTCCCTGGAAGCGCCGACAGTCATCTATTCGTACCCAGGGGAGTTTGCACCATTAGAAGGTAAAATACGGCCAGAGATGAAGCCCGGATCTCTTGTAACGGGGTCCACATGTAAACCTGATCAAACCAAATGCTTCCTGTCCCGTCTCTTCCCATCTAAGTCCCCTGATGGATCCCATTGGTTGTTAGGCCACTAAATAAAACAGATACCTACACACGCTCGGTCACGTCCGCCTTTGTTCCCTCGGCTCAGGGTTGTGAGTGACGAGCTCCTTCTTCATCTCCGAGGCTTACCAACGAGCGGCGAAGGGTGCCGAGGCCTCCCAAAGCTAAAACTGTTGATCCAGAACCTTTCTCCTCTACGTCTGGAGACAGGCGGGATATGAGAGAAAGAGCTCGAGGAGGCTTCACATGATGATTAAAAAGCCGCAGGAGAAAACTATCACAGAGAGGAAGAGAGCTTTCAAGGAATAGTGAAGCCATCAGGAGGAGTTGTAGGGGAAGATGGAGGGAGAGGGATTCTAAAAGGGGGACAGATTGGGGGAAAGGCCTACAAAGATGGAAGAAGGACCACATGAGAGGCTGATAGTGAAAAGCAGACGAGAGAACAGAAGTGTGCAGTAAGAGACGAGCTGACGGCATTCTACATCAAGTACTGCACAGTACTACGATCAAACAGCTGCAGGTGATTCAGAACGCCGCTGCTCGAGTCCTCACTAAGACCAAGAGACTGGATCACATCACTCCAGTCCTCACTAAGACCAAGACTGTGGATCACACCACTCCAGTTCGGAAGTCCTTACACTAGCTTCCTTTGTCTCAAAGAATTGATTTCCAAGTACTTCTGCTAGTGTATAAATCACTGGGACCAAAAGACATCTCTGATCCGCTACTACACTATGACCCCCCCAGACCTTTTCTTTAATGTTATTTTGAAAGTGTAAATGATGTAAATAAAATCTAACGTTTTGTGACGTATAACACGAATGTCTAATCTGTCATTTGATGCCTTTTGGAGATTTTTCCATCTTTTCTTGACTTATTTATGCACATTTATACCAATTTTTACCTGGGGGGCCAAACGTTCAAACCCCACTGTACTATACCCCAAAACATGAGGTTGATTTCCCCTAGTTTTGTGTTTTTAGTTTTGGGTGTTTTAATGGGGAATGCCATGTCACTTTTTAATAGCACTCTGGAATTAATATTGTTTTTTTTATGTGTGGAATTATCCATTTTGGGTGCAGAGCTGTTTTTAAAGGACAAGTTTGACCAAGTTTCCACCAAATCAGCAATTGCAGTACTCCTAAACCTGATCAGACACTGGGATCATCGGACTTTGTGGAAATGCGGTGTCTTCACATACACACACAGACTATTTCAGATGTCGGTAGAGGCATTTGAGTGTGTGTGATGAGGTGTGTTCACACAGTTTCACCTCAACTCTAACAGCACCTGAACACAAGGACGGACTAGGGCTAAAAACCAGCTCTGGACTTTCTCCATAAGAGACCATCCGCACCCTAGTCCAGGATGTCCTGAGACTAGACAAGGCATTCACAGCAAGGAACATCTCAAAACCAATGATGATAATTGGGCTTGTGTTTATTAATGAAGCCTCAGCCTTTAAATAAAACCAAAAAATCCCATTACATCATTAAAATTAAAATACAAATAATGGTTACCTGGTCCTCAGATCTCTGCAGGGTAAATCCAGACAGCTAGCTAGACTATCTGTCCAATCTGAGGACTATGGTTACCTGGTCCTCAGATCTCTGCAGGGTAAATCCAGACAGCTAGCTAGACTATCTGTCTAATCGACGTTTTCTGCTGCACGACTAAAACATCTCTGGCTGGGTTGGTTCTCTGCTGCTGTCCCTTGGGGAGATGGATAGCTGTCCTCGGGACATATGGTCTTGGGTCCTGGGGTCCCGGGGTGCCCAGGCTATTGAAGCTCCTGCCGGCCTGCTGCTGAGGTCAGTGGGTCGCAGTTACGGCCTCCCGCTCTCATTAACTAACCGCATTCTGCAACAGGCTTATGCATGCACGCACACACACACACACACACACACACACACACACACACTCACTCATAGACATCAACAAATTTAGGTTGTCCATAGTTCTCAAAAGGTAGAACTACTCTCTGTGCTTTTCATTAAATATTCATTTAATGGTGTTTAGTCCTTTGGCTTGACTGTTTCTTCTTTTCCTTTTCCCTCCGTTGTTTTCTTTTATCAGCTGTTTATTGCTGTTGTCCGGCAGGCTGTCTCTTTGTCCTTTTTGTTGCTGTTGTGTATTTGTCTTTCTCCGCCCAAAGACCCCCATCCCCCGTCCTCTTGCAGGTCTCATTGCTTTGTGCCATTGTTGTTTTCCTCTGTTGTTTTTCCCATCCCCACCCCCCTTTCTCTTGCAGGTATGGTCCCTTCTCTGTGGTGTCTGTTTTAGACAACTTCACTTTAAAATGTTACTGTTCTTTTATTAAATTGTGCTTTTTATGTTAAATTCAATGTCTCAATTCGTTATATACATACATACAATTATTTTGAAAATGAAGCTAGCTAGATTTAACACTAAAGGAACCAATGCTTTGAGATGGTTGTTGACTATTATGTCACGTCTTTACTCGTCCAGCCATAATTACAAGAGATTAAGTCATGGAAGTGTCTGCCTTTTTTAAGAGCCAGAGATATGGACTATGGCAATCTTAATGTTTCCACTATGAGAGAATCACAGGGTATAAATATCTCAACATCTGGATCGACAAAAAACTCTCTCTAATTTCAACATTGATAATCTCATGCCCCCATTTAAGCCAAAAGTCGGTTATTTTTAAAGAAATAAAAAACATTTTCCCATCTTTTGTAGGAAAGGGTTGTAGAGGCAGTTTTCATGTTGGTCTTGGACCATGATGATGGGATTTACACACACATCGTCTTCAACTCTTAAATCTCTGGACTACTATTTTTTTTAATCCTCGTTGTCTTGTTCTGTTTATCACATTGTTTTTCCTTTTTCAGAAATGTTGAAGTCTTCCCATGTTCTTATGATGGTTTCATTGTTGTTTTCCATGTCTTTATGACTCCATGTCCTTGTGAATGAGGGTCGCCCCTTGAAGGATCTCTCCAGTACAAATAAAGGCAGAGTGAGTTAAATAAAAGAACGTCAACTGATAGTTATCGTCAAAATGAGCACCGATGTGTATTGATGATAATGCATCAGTAACAATAACGGAACTATCAATTATTAGATGAATGTTTGAAATGGATATTGGAATACTTTGCTTTAAAATGTGTATTAAGTGTTTTTTTACACAGGTGAGACCAAATCCTCTCAATGTATAGACCCAAACACATTGCATTGTTCTATGGCTTTCACCTGTTTGAGTCTCATGTGAGAAATAAAGTTCTTTTCTATCTTATCATCTCGTCTTTTAACAAACCTCCATTACCATGTTTGGCAAATCACCTCTCTCCAACTTTTCCAACTGCGTCCCTAACTGTCCCATCTTTGGTCCCAGGTTTGGATCTGATTTACCACGAATGACACGGATGGTTCTATAAAATGCGCTTCACAAGTCACTTTATTACTTCTATTATATTTTAGGTGTTTCATTCAATTTAAAGCATTTGAGAAAAACAATTGAAACAGTATCCTGACTTAAGTTTAGCACACATTCCTCTAATGTTAACTGTTTTTTTGACCCTGGAACTTCTCCAAAAAGTTGGAAATAATTTAAAATAAATGAACTTTATTGACCATTAATGCCGGGGCAAAAGGTGTAAAACTAGTGGTAATGAGGTGGTGTTAGTGGAAGGAAAGAAGCACAGAAAAATATGACAAAAAGTGCAAAAAAAGTGTGAATTTTTGAACCAGGTGGACAACAAGTTGCATGGTCAACAGAAAGACAACACAAGGGTGAAAGAATGCAACGGGTGTTGTCCACCTTTACACAGACTGACAAATAGACTACCAGCACCCAACAAGACTTCATCATTCCATTCCTCTCATTCCTGAAATTAGGGACACGGCACGCATGGGGCCGTGAACATTGGACACAAACGCCTCTCCTCCAGTGCCGCTTTGTTCTTTCTCACGCTGGGACAACTGGAGATGATTGCCTGGGCAAGACGCGGGACTCCTTCTCGCTTCTCTCGCTTCTTTTCATTGAACTCCACCTCCTCCGCATTCCTGAGGCCAGAGCATGTGAGGAGGAGACATTCCTGGGACCTTTGTTGGACTCGGGATGCTCCTCCGGTGAGGAATAGAAGGAGTGGTAATGATAGATGGTTCACTCTTTACGACTGTTGTCCTTTTACTCGCATAAAATGGAAGTGGTAGGGAGCTCCGAGGTAATAACGGCCGTTTTTGGGGACAAGGGGTTGCATGTTTGAGCTGTCTCCATCATCCTCCATCTAATACATCTGTAATATTTACCCGAGGTTTGTTACGTCTCTGATCACGGAACCACGCCGAGCACAACTACTTGTTGTACTTCTGTCTAAATTCGGATTTTGGGGCAATTTCTTTGTAGCTGGATGTATTTCATTTATTGGGTCTGTATGAATGAGGATACAGTAAATTGTTATTATTGTTCTTAGTATCTTTTAGGGGTGCTTAGGAACATTTTCGGGTAGCTTGAGCCCCCTAAAATAGGCCTAACGACGTCCCTGCTCAAAATGATGTATACCACTAGATAGCAGCGCCATTAAGAGATGTAAATAGTGTAATTTCTCATGAACATATCAAGCAATTCAATGCACAATTGGACAATAAGTGAAAGGACAAATAAACTGTCTCTTAGTGTCACTCAGACTTCACATGCTCCACATATGTACTGTGTATTGTTCAGCTACATTAATCCAGCCTGCCATTTCCTTTCCCCTCCCACTTCATCCATTTTCCATTGTTCAACTTTCTGCCTTGATTGCTGTCCGCCATGCATTAACATTCCTCGGACATAGAGACACACACACACACAAACATACACAACATGTACAGACATGCCAGTCTAGTCAGCAAGCCTGCAGGTAAACATTGCCAAGAGCAAAAACTGTAAATCATGCCCGCAAGCACACACACACACACACTTGTTCCACATTGCCACTTTCGGATGTGTTGTTGGGCCGTGATAAAGCCATCCAGTCTGATTCTCAGGCAAGACAGCCCAACTCAGCCACAAAGTACAACACACAGACACACACACACCAGCTAAAATGTTACTGTAAACACCAAACTCCCTGCATGTCAAATCCCAACGCTTGTTCAAGGACCTTAGGTACTGACACAAAAAGTCTCCTTTAGATGCTCAATTTCCCAGTTTTGGATTGATAAAGTCCATGTACCTGTCTATATATCGAATCAATATAGGTTTTGATCCCATCCATAGCAACATTTGGGGCTCTGGGTACCTACTGGGGTTATTCTTCAAAGTGCTTGGTCAGGACCATTGACTTTTCGACGCCCTTGATCGGGATCGGTTTGGTTCGGTCATTTCTTAACATGCAGGATTACATTACTTAGTTAAGGTTAGGAAATCTTGGGTGGGGTAAAAAAAAAATGTAGGTGACATGCGGGACAAGAATGGGACACCAACCAAAGACTTTTTAATCTTTTCCTCGGCACCTTGGGGCGAGGTAAAAACATCCGAGGAACCTCCTTGGCAACATAGCACATACGTTATTTCGATTTTTAGTAGTTTATTCAAGTCTTTTTCTTAATTTGTGCTAACATCTAAACAAGTCCACTCAATTTTGAAGAGTTTTCAAGTAGATTCTGTTGTTGTTGTTGTTGTTGATGTTAGACCATCAGAAAAATATCAAGTGGACCTGATTTGTAGTTGAAACGAGTTGAAACGTGCAAAAATAGTGGTTCGGACTTTTATAAGGTACATGCACATGGACAGAAACCTCAGTCTCTGTGCCCCTCCATGGGGGTGCTGAGCCTTTCTCCTGATCAGCTCAGCACCCCAGGGTGTGGTAAAGGGACCCACCATGGACAGAAGTAGGTGAGAAAACTATTTTGTTTTCCTTGTCTCTCTGTCAAAGTCAAACACACAAAGGGTCTCTCACAATATCCTGTTTCCGAGTGCCGCCTATTAACGCGGGATCCCCCTGCGCTCGGCTGGAGTCCAGGAGGGAGGAGGGAATAACAGTCGGGCATGTGAGAGACACGGCTGCGGAGGGTTCACAGGCATCAGCCGGAGCCCGGGTACTGGGAGGCCGGCCTGGGCGTTGTTTACACCCTCAGAGCTTTGAGTGCTATGTCTGGCATGTGAGAGGTAACCACTCATGGTTCAGGTTCTTAATACACATTCTCTTTAATCAAGAGTCTGATTGGTCTGAGAGGGGAAATCTAGACTGGACCTGACACTCAGGTCTACGGCAACACATGGTCTTCAACATCAACCAACAGACGCTGCTGCTTACTGCGTTATTGTTTCACAGTACATATGCTCTTGGTTGCCGATGTTGATTATTATTATCATTATTAATGTCTTCCCAATTTTGGATCACATTACCGTTGAACATGTTTGATTACGTTCTCGATTAAGTCGATTTTTGTGATTGTTATGGGCAAAAATCCTTGATCACGGGTTAGGGTTAGGGTTAGGGTTAGGGTTAGGGCACGTTTTCTTAAAAAATGCAATGGAACATGCGGGATATTTGTGCAATTTGAATGCAATTAAATTACGGGAACTTGTCAAAACTGTGGTTTGATGAGAAAGAGATTGTGTTTGTCCTGTCGCGTAATCACGTCACTTCCTCACGTTCCCATGGCCACAGGGGAAAATGGCTGCTCTTGTGTGAAGTGAACGCAACATTTTTCAACTTTCTGCAAAGATGTGTGTGACTTTTTTTGCAGTGAAAATGCGTGAGTTATGAAATCATGCGAGCGCTGCACATTTTGTGCGGAAACTCGCAATTTATACGGAGAAAAGCAATGTATTTGAAAAAAATTTGGCCACCGCGTAAATATGCGGACGTTGGCTAATTATGCATTGAATTATGTAATCGCATAACTAGGTTTTTCTGGAGGGACTGTCTACTGCTACATGTAAGTACATGCTAATGTTATGGAAATTTGTAATCCAATGTTGTTTACTTTCTACACATGTTTGATCACGCTGCTGCTGGAACATGACAACAGTGTCATATGCATTTATATGTTTTATAGTTATTGTATGTTCACTTTGGTGGAACATGGAACATAAAATACATTATAATACAGAACCATTATCACTATTAGAACCATAACTTACATGTCACACACATAAAAAGGCTTCAAATGTGTAAAACTATAGTATACTATAGTATAGTATTAAGTGGACCAGCTGCCGTGTGTCCTCTTGTGTCCCTGTGTGATGCAGGGCAGTATACAGTATGTAGTATAAAGTGAACCAGTCGCTAGCCTGCATTCACAACACAAGGGGTGACTCGGGTCAGCGAAGGGAAGTCCAGGGCAGCTCCTATAGTTTCCAAGTCCTGACCTTTGACCTCCCTGAGAAGTCAAGAGGAGATTGTTTTCAGAAGAAGCAGGTTTCTCCGAAAGAGGTAAAGAAAAAGTCCGTATTTTGTGAAAGAACGTAAAATTGTATTCTTTCTACGGGTGACGGGGTTTTAATTGAACCCGGAACTTGACATTTTCTGAGTGAGTTCCCTTGTCTCTCTTTAAAGAAGACAGTAGATATCACACCTCACTCACTCATTAACAGAGAAGCTAAATACATATTGACTCGATCAATGATCAATGCTGCCATTCACAATGCTGTAGTGTCTTGCATGTGTCTGGGCCTGAGACAGCATTGTGGACAGAGTCTCTGACGTTGACCTGCCATTGTCCCTCAGCGTCTCTAATGTTAGCTGATCAATGACAGAAGCCAGAGGGTTACTAACAACCGACATGGAGTCAAGATTTAAATCTCATTCTTAAGTTAGTTGTGTGCTTTACAGTAAATAAACGACAAAAATACGGATTTTTTAATCATCCATGCGCACAGTGCCTCCTATAATCCTTGAACGACTTGTCCATAAGAGAAGAAGAAGACTATATAAGAGATTTGACTGCAGCCGGGCTGGTTGGCCTCAGTGACCCGGGGCAGAGACTGAAACCAGCGCATCTGTTTCTCAGCTGGATCCTCCTCAGTGCTGGAATCTTCCATTCCCATGGAGATTACTCCTTCTGTTTTGAGCTCAATAATCAAAAAGATATGAGCGAGAGTGGGAGGGAGAGGGATAGAGATAGAGAAAGCAGAGATTTCATGGTCAGTGAAAGGCAAACACACACACACACACACACACACACACACACACACACACAAACACACATGTTCTCACACAATGCTCATTTTTACTACTTCCTGGGTCCTCAACAAGAGGAGTGCTAAAAGACTGTTTATGGATCTCTTTGTGTGTGTGTGTGTTTGTGTGAGTGTGTGTGTGTGTTTGTGTGTGTGTGTGTGTGTGCATTTTCTAAGGCTGTTAAAGCTGTCACATTTCTCCATTAGAAATGGGTCAGCAACCTTTCTGTTGAGGGGATTTTTTTTTATCACTTACTTAATGTCTTGAGGATGTTTTTTACAGTGTGTTCAGGAGACAAGCAGCTAGCAGATAGTGAGGAGATGTTTTTTACAGTGTGTTCTGGGGACAAGCAGCTAGCAGATAGTGAGGAGATGTTTTTTTACAGTGTGTTCTGGGGACAAGCAGCTAGCAGATAGTGAGGAGATGTTTTTTTACAGTGTATTAAGGGGACAGGCAGCTAGCAGATAGTGAGATGTTTTTTACAGTGTGTTCTGGGGACAGGCAGCTAGCAGATAGTGAGGAGATGTTTTTTACAGTGTGTTCTGGGGACAGGCAGCTAGCAGATAGTGAGGAGATGTTTTTTACAGTGTGTTCAGGAGACAGGCAGCTAGCAGCTAGTGAGGAGATGTTTTTTACAGTGTGTTCAGGAGACAGGCAGCTAGCAGCTAGTGAGGAGATGTTTTTTACAGTGTGTTCAGGGGACAAGCAGCTTCAGTTTCAGGTTCATACTTGTACTTAGAGGTTGGACCCGAATAGGTTTATGTTGTTTAAATTTCAAAAAACACCATCTTTTTGTGGTACCGCCCGTTGCTGCAGCTGACACGGGCCATTTAAAGGGTTCACAGTGTTTTATGGTTCTTCCTGTGAGGTGGGGGGTTAAGCAAAGCGAGTGTATGCAGGTATGCCTAATTAGGTCCTGAGGGGAGGGCCACTCCTAAGATGTAGAACAATAGGTAAGATAGTTCTGCAGTGAAGTAGTTTTTCATAATATTTGGGGTGCCTGTTGTTGTGAGAGCACATATGTAATGTGTATATAATCTATTGAATTGGAATGGTATGTTCTTTCAGTTTAGCTCCCCCTATAATCACCTGTGTAGGTGGTAGAGTCCACTGAGAGGTTAAAAGTACCTTCTGTGTTCGATGTGATTTCGCCTCAGTTTGAAGTAGTTTGGGGATTTCTCTGGGTTCTCTTGTGCCCTTTGTTTGTTTTGTTAAGAAAAAAACGCAGTTTTGCAAGTTTCCAGCTTCCTGTCTGCTTCTTAAAAATCCCTTTGTAAAATCTTTGGACGCCCCATCGGCCTTGGGATGACGTGGGGGTTTGACAATAGCAATAAGTAGATGGATAGTACTGTAAATCCTCAAAATTGCCAGGATCACTAGATCGTGTATAGGTGTTATTATAATGATTTTGGAAATGGTGATCAGCAACCAAACATTGACAATATGGCGGTTTACTGATTTTTGCCTTGGCGTAACTTCAAAAAGTCAAAAAGTCCTGTTTGAGATATAGACCTATGATTCAGATGTCTTGACGACTCAACAACATTAAAGTTATTTTTCTCAGTTCCACACTCTAGTGAGTTGGGTCTTTTGCCTTTGCAGGGCAGTACTGGTGTTTTTCTGGGATTTTGACTATAAAAAATGCCGACCTCATCCTTTTTTTTTGACATTTTGTGGAAGAAGTGCAGCTAACGAAATGGCACTAAATACCGACTAGATGTGCCGTTTACACAATGACGTCGTCCCCTCCATAGTCTGTTTTTTTTAAAACCTCTGAGGAACTCGTGCTGTCTGTCGAAATCCGCCTTATGTTTATTAAATATCCTTTTGGAACAAGATGGAGGGATTAACGGAACCCATCCAGCCTGTTTGTGTAAAAGGTGTTTAAGCTTAAGGTGTCCATTATAGTTTTAGTGAGCCAAACAGCCCCCATAAAAGTCCACTACTGTTCCTGCTTTATGGCGGAGCCTGGGGAGCTCTGCACAGGCTGTAAACTGACACTGTGTGTGTGTGTGTGTGTGTTTGTGGGGGTGTGGGTGTGTGTGTGTGTCTGCATGCGGTGGTCTTGTGAGATCCACCTGGTTGCTCTCCTCCCCTTTACCTGTCTTTCAGCCAGACAGCTACATATGAAGTGAGCGAATATGTTCTTCCACCCATTGACATCACCCCTCACACTCACACACACACACACACACACACACACACACACACACACACACACACACACACACACACACACACACACACACACACACACTTACTGCTGTATGTGATTGTAAAAACATGCATTGCAAACCCACTTTTACACACAAGCACACACTCGCAAACATTTATAGCATTCTTCAGAAATACTATATTTCTGTTCACACACACACACACACACAAACACCCACACATACACACACATAAAAATGCACTGCCAGGGGCTAGTAAACTGCGCTGTGGTGTTTTTGTTTTTCATGGACTCTGGAGTAAACCCTGTGGACAGATGTGCTCCCAGCTGTTCAGCTGGCCGACACACAGCGCTCTGCCCCCCCCCAACCTAGACCCTACCGACCCCCCATGACATCCTGGTCGGCCTTTTCAGAGCCACACTGAAGTAATGTAACACATCAAAGTGCTATGTGCCATTTTTTTTAAATTCAGAATCAGAAATACTTCATTGATCCCTGAAGGGAAATTCTGTGTTGCAGTTGCACAAATTGTATAAATATCACGTAAAAATATAGATAAAGATATGTATGGTATTTGCATAGTTGAAGGAATGTGAAGGAAGAGTATTGCACACATTGCAAGCCAGTGTTATTGCACGAAACAGAGAAAGTCGTCCAGTTTCAACCTCTCTGATTGTCAATGTAACTGACAATGACTTCCTGTGGCGCTCTGTGGTGCATTATGGGAGAATGAGTCTTTCACTGCAGGGGCTCCTGTGTGTGAGAAGCGAGCCATGGAGTGGGTGCGAGACATTGTCCAAGATGGCATGTAGTTCTCCTCTCTGACACCACCCACAGAGAGTCCAGCTCCACCCCCCACGACGTCACTGGCCTTGCGGATCAGTTTGTCGAGTCTGTTGGCGTCCGCTACCCCTAGCCTGCTGCCCCAGCATGCAACTGCAACAGGATAGCACTGGTCATCCTCAGCATGGTCCTGCAGATGTTGAAGGACCTCAGCGTCCTCAGAAAATAGAGACGGCTTTGGTCCTTCCTGTAGAGGGTTTGAGAGTTCTTGGACAAGTGCACTCCCAGGTTTTTGTAGTCCTCCGCAATGTCCACACTGAATGATTTTTGACTAACAGTAAAGATCAGAGGAATGAAAGTGATCAATTGTATATTATCCATTTTCTGTGGCAATTTGGGAACCCAGAATCCCATATTTTAGATATAGACATTTTTTTTTTAAGGGGTCAGGTTTGACCCCAGGACAACAGCAGGGTTAAGGTTTTATTACAGGAAGTGTGTGATTCTGTCATTGTGTCACAATAAATGATGGAGACCCCCTCAGGGACCCCTTGGGGTTCCCTGGACCCCATTTTGAGAACCCCTGTAATAGGATAGAGCTGAGAATCATTCCATTCAAACCAAGGCTAGTCATTGGTAGATGGTCAAGTTTGAGTTGCATTTTCTGACTTTATAAGAATAAAATCCTCATTGCAACCATATTTTTATGACCTAAATTACTTATTCAAGCGATAAAATTTAGTATTTAATAGAGCTAGCATTCATTTCATCACATTTCATTACTCTGAATGCAGCTCTTCTTGCACTTTGACACCAATTGCTTGTTATTAACAACGTCTTTACCAATTTATCCTTCTACTGAGCTGAATAGACTCATGGACTATGGACTGCATTTAAGCTATTTTAACCTTTTCACTTTTGTCAGTTCTGGCTTCAACAAGCATCCCCCGTGCTGCTAAATTGCCTCTCTTCTTACCCATAAACAGGTTTCGGCCCATTATTCCCAGTTTCCTACATTTCCCAGTATCCTCTTCCTTCCCTGTAGGGATCAGATGGGACCTAAGCCTCTACTTGCTCCCAGGTCCTTTCCACTGGGACTGACGGGAAAAGGGAACCAATGGTTCCACCATTATAGTGTTACCTGCTCCCACACACACACACACAGAAGGGAAGTCCTGGCCAGAGGCTGAGAAAGCAGAAAGAGCACTGGACTCATGTCAATGTCTTTGTCCAAAAAGGGGGGACCTGGGAAGCTCACCTCAATCAAAATGCCACCAAAAATGTGTGTAAGGGCATAAGTCTTCACAAAAGTTATCAGCTGGTAATGTTCTTTTTATACCTTCTGAAACATGTATAATTCATCGCTCGACTCCCATAACTCAAGTCTCGTTTCCGACATTAGCTCTTCACCGTTTCGGCGCCTTCTCTCCTCCTGTTGCCCTCTTTCCTCGGTCTCTCCGTCCCGTAAAAGCTGTCAATCAGGGCCCGGCATTCGAGGGTCAGAGTCTTTCAGTTCTCACAGTTCCACACAGAGACACACACTTCCCTTTTTAGGACGACTTTGGCTTCTTTGCGATGGGACGTCCTGCTCCAAGAGGCCATCCATCTCGCTATCTCCACCCCTGCAGACAGCGCCCCCCCCCCCCCCCCCCCCCC
>NC_048417.1:27936127-27945898 GCF_013103735.1 Etheostoma cragini | reverse complement strand
TGAGAAATAACGGGAGCAATGTAGTTTAACCCTGATGTTGTCTTTGGGTCAAATCTGACCCGTTTTCAAATTTTTATTTTTATATCCGAGATAAAGATAGTCGAAAAACGGGTGCAAAATGTTGCAAAATCGATGAAAAAAAAAAATCAAGAATACAAAAAACGTTTGTATGTTGATTTTGATGTCTTTTGTGGCTATTTTACTTCCATAACATGTCTCCTTATAATCCTAGTGTATTCCTTATTGTCCGATGTAGTCCATTTTTCTCGTGATGTGTCTCTTTCTATTCTGTTTTTGTCTTTGTAATTCGACTCAATGAGATTTTAAATGATCCTCAATGATCTCTTGAGCATAAATAAAGGTTCAATTTAAGACATGTGGGGAACAAAACTTCCAAAATACATAATTAGTTGTTGTTTTTTACACTTTGTCTATTTGCACTTGTAAATTTCCCCTAAATTCACCAAAAGATAGCAGCAGTTGATGCCTTTTTTGCACATTTCAACATACATATTTCAGAGTTTTTCGGGGCATTTTAGCCTTAATTTGCCAAGACATGAAAGGGGGAGAGAGGGGGGGGGGATGACATGCAGCAAAGGGCCGCGGGTCGGAGTCAAACCCCGGCCCGCTGCGTTGAAGAGCTGAGCTGCGTGGGAGCACGCTCTACCAACTGAGCACCCCGGGCGCTCACACATTTTAGAACCATTTTTAATATAAAAATGATTGTCTTCATGAAGGTAATCAACAGGGAAGTTTTTATGTTGAAGTCTCATGGTTAAAAGGTTTACCCTGTTCACCTGCAGTAATGAACATAAGGCCCAGTTAGAAACAAGTAACAACAAGTAGTACTAGCAGAGGGGTCGTACACCCCCTTAGGGGTGTGTTGGCCTCCCCTTTGTATTTTTTATTATTAAAGAAAGCTAAAGGATCGGCTCCCTAAGCACAAAAATGGAATAGCAATGTCTGGCAAAAGCACTTTAAGGAGCAACATTACAGAAATCATTGTTTTTTAAAGAATGGAAAGGTTTGGACATGGGACTTGTAGTCCCATCCAGGAGACTCTGGATCCAACGGTGTAGCCAAGCCCGATGTGAGGTATGTACTTTGAATGCTACGCTGTCTTTGGAGATTATACTCCATCTTATACTAATAGTTTGTATAGAGATCAATCATAACCTCGAAAATCTGGAATCTAGACACCGGTAGTGGCGACGAAGGAGCAGAGGACCAGACTGAAGGAGGCTCTGGACCCGTCAGGTGGAGTAGAGGACTAGAGGTGCAAGGGGAGGTGAAGGGTTGTAGGCTTTGCCTGCAACGACAGATGAATATTAAATTTCTTTATTTACAGACTCAAGGTCCAGATAAAAAGTACACGCAACACATTACAAGAGGGGTACAAACCAAACACAAACGTAAATACATATAGACAAACCGACTCCCAAAAATATGATGAATATTTCATGAAATAATGATTCCAGAGTTTTGACGAATATCTCATGTCACTAAGTGCCGGATTGGTTATAACAATTCAAATTGTGTTATTGTAGCAAATAGCAAAAGCAAAGGGAGAAACTGATTGGAAGCAGGGTTGTGATTGGCTCTTGAATTCGGTGTTGAATCCAGGACCGGTTAAGTAGATTTTTTATGTATTTTTTTGTATTTCTTGACAGCAATGAAACACACAAATACATGTTTTTTTTTTTATCAGAGCTCTTCACCTCTCCCTATCCTCTATTTCTATCTTCATAAAGAACAGAGTCAGCCATCACTTCTTCATGACACATATTGCATGGATACTTTGAATTTCATCTGCTATACAAACAGTTAATGTTCCTGTTGTTGTCTATTTAAAGCTGTATTTGCATATTAGTTTGCATGTTTTCTCGTTATACAGAGTTTTGATACTGTATATCATCAACAAGTGTGAATTCACAAACTAGAAATGCACTATTGTGTCAGAGTGAAGTCTGTCTGCATGTGTGCGCATCAGTGTGGTGCACCGTGTGTGCGTTTCACAGACGGCGACGGACACACAGCTGGCTCGGCTCCGAAGTGGAACACATGCGTTTTGCATTTAATGTGATTGCAGTGTGTTAGTGGGACTGCGAATCAAAGGGAGAGACTTAAACCGGGACATAAAGGCCAAGCAGGGCACTGTGAAACCCAAGGTGACAGGACAACTGGGAGGCTATATTACCACATAGTCACCAGCGTATGTGTGTGTGTGTGTGTGTGTGAAATATCTCTGAGCTGGACCCCTAATACTGAGCCCCAGGTCCCCACAGGGCGTCTTACAGCAGCCTGGTCTGAGCAGCGGTCTCACGCAAACAACGTTCACAGGCAATAACAGGCTGATAACTCAGCGCTTCATGAGGACTTTAGAGCTGCTTCAAGCAGAGTGGGAAAGCACAAGCACAGGACTTCACATCAGCAAGAGTCACATTGGCACTGACACACACACACACACACACACACACACACACACACACACACACACACAATGGCAGACATAAATAATGACTGTAATGTGGCGAGTGGGTTTTGGGTATTCTCTAGTAAAGGCTGCCATCCAGTGGACAAATGGCATTTTTTCTTTTGGTACCTCTTAATTTTATTACTTCTCTGACTTTTGGACCATGTGCATTAAATTTTGTCCTTATAATGTGACATTAAATGTACGTTTTGTGTAAATCAAAGTCCTTTTATTGGTCTCCTTGAGAAAAAAATAGTTTTGGACATTGAGTAACTTACTTCGCTGCAAGAGTTAGAGACACAACGACGAGCGCTGGGTTTATTAATACAATTAGAAGACAAATGGACAGTCAACAAATCAAGGGGTTGTGCAAATTGCACATTTACCATTTTATCTACTATAGACAACGACAGACGTTCTCATTTACAGTGTCATCGGGTCAAATTACAAAGACAAAAACCAAACAACACAGAAAAAAAACATAGGATTTATTTCTTTGACTTTTTGAATTGTCAAAAGGATTTATCAAATACATTTGGACACTATAATAAAGATGCAAAAGACAATTATGTAAATCAAGGGTTAGGGTTAGAAAAAAAAAGGTCATAAAATAAGAGTATTAGGGATGGGAGTATCATGGAATAAGAGAATTAGAACATTAAGTCATGTTTGCAGTCAAACGTCAAATGAAAAGTTCAATATTTGACATACTTTTATGTGCTATGAGTACTACAAGCTAAGTTACGTTTTTTTGTTGTTTCCAGGCCTGACAATGTGATACTGTCCAGTATTTCACAGTATTTCTTTTATAACTGAACTATTAACCTCTGAAACCTATACTTAAGGGTTAGTACTTACGGGCTTGGAGTAGAGCAGTAGTATCCAAGTTTTTGAACATCATACCCATTTGACTTTGGATTTTTTGGCCTGCACGGTCAAAGGTTTTCAACGCAAAGAAACATCCGCGGGAATGGATAGTGGGGAGTGTCAAAACCACGTGAAGGGTAGTAGCTGTTGCATGCTAAGATTTGTAGGAGTCCTTGCTTAAAAAAAGGAAGGCATTTCTTAACAAAAGCCTGTAAAGTTCAACAAAAATAGTCCCAGTCTAGTCAAAAATGTGTTTTAGATGTTTGACCTTTGCAGTGCGGGACGGGCTCCTGTCACAGAAGACATGTTGCCATGTCACAGTAGGAAAAGCACCTTTATAAAACATCAAATGAATGATGGTTGAATTCCATTTTGCTGCTACGGTTTCACACTGACGTTCAGTTCTACATTTGAAGATGCACCACAGTAGTGTATAGTCAAATAAAACATTACAAGAAAATAGTTCAAGTGCCCCCATCATGAAAAAGAATCCCTTTTTCTGGGATTTGGGATGTGATTCATGGCATAACATGTGTCCCCAGGGTTCCAAGGCTTAACCCTTTGAGGACATTTTACATGTCTTCTTATGTTCTCTTTGCATAGGACCTGATCCCAATGTGTTTTATCACAACGTTCAGAACAAACTCAACAATTCCAGTAATTCCCCCAAGAGCAAGCAACAAGGGTGACAGTGGCATGGTAAAACTCCCTTCAGAGGGGGTCTGACTGTGCCGGTTGGGGGGGGGGGGTGATGAGCAGTGGCAATAACAGTCCCACTAACGATAATGGAACTATGACTAGAAATAGTCACATGACTTGCAGGAATTTTACTGGGAAACTACAGATCTGCCCTACACACTATGTATTTAAGCCATTACACACTTGCAGCTCGATGTCATATGTCAACCACTGCTCTCACCTCAGGTTACCACATTTCTACAAACCCCCAGATAAGTCTCTGATAGTTACGCTCTCCCTTCTGCAGTAGATAAATGTATGTATCAGTCGTAGTAGTTCTGTAGGGCACAAAGCAGGAAGTGAAGGGGCAAGTGTTTTGTATTGTAAATATGGATTTCTTTCAACCAAATTGCCCAAAAATAACATGGATGATTCCCTACAACATTCCCCAGGTAAAATTGTCTTTGGGTCTCTTTTGGACTGGGCCTCTAAATGTCGGGTTAACGTAGTATGTTCCCCTCAGGATGCATTTTTGTAACTTTTCCTCTAGAGCCATCATCAGGTCAACATTTAAACCTGTTCAACACATTGTTTGATCAACTACCTGCAAAACTAATGGCACGGCCATCACCCGCAGCTGTTCCTCGTGTCACTAAGATGGAAACCATGGTGAACATTATACCCACTAAACATCAGCATGTTAGCCATTGTCATGTTAGCATTTTAGTCAAAGCATTGCCGTGTCTTTCTGGAGAATCTGAGCAAGAGGAACCGTACCCAATAATTCTACTTCTTCTTTACTAGGTGGTTTTTATATCAACAAATATACAAATCAGTGTCGTCAACGGAGCACTGAAGCACCAGAAAAAGTGGAAGTTGAAACTCATTGTGGTTTGGTGACGCACATGTCATAGAAGTAGGGAACTGTCTGTTGTCATGGGAACACTTTGCACCACATTACAGCCTGTCTACCAAACTGCATCCTCAACCCTCAGTAGAACAAGCGTGCTTTGTTTCGTCCTCCCGTCACCCTGATGGCAGGCCCTGGACTCAGTTTGTGGTCGGACAGGAGCACAGCTGTTGGGGCTCTGATCAAAGCAGACTGGGGCCTGAGCCCTGTCAGTCCCTGTGTTCAGCAGCACCATTCTGTTTGGGATTATCACACCTGTGGTTCAGGGATTAATCCCAGCAGAGACATGGGAACCAGGGACAAAGGGGCTCCAAGGGTCCAGTGTAGAAAGGGAGGGGCGACGGTGTAGTGCATCCCAGGACTTTGCCCCCATTTGCCAACACGGTTGGAAAGGTGTTAGGCCGGCACAAAGGAGCATCATCACAGGGGTCAGCAACCTTCACTATCAAAAGAGCCATCTTTGGCCGCAAAAACATAAAAGACTGAGCGGCAAAACATATTTGAGCCTAATAATGACGGTTACACGGACTTAATTAGTCTATGACCAGTACTAATAGATCTAGAAGAGCAATGTTTATTTGAGGAGAGGGATATATCTTTAATTTTCTGACCAATCTCAGGCGCCTGTGATCAGGTATTCCAGCCCAAGACCATTGACCTACATCCCACAATTCAGTTTTTGATGTCCCCCCACAAGTGTTCTATGGGATTCAGGTCCGGGGGGTTGGGATGGGCACTCAATAACATCAGTGTGGTTCATCTGGAACCAAGACTTTGATCACTTACTGCTGTGTTTTGGGTTATTGTCTTGTTGAAAGACCCATTTCCTCTTCAGCATAAGACAACATGACCTCTTCAAGTATTTGGATGTATTGAAACTGATCCACGATCCCTGGTATGCGATAAATAGGCCCAACACCTGAGAAACATCCCCATTACATGATGTTTGCACCACAATGCTTTACTGTCTCCACAGTGTACTGTGGCTTGAATTCAGTGCATGGGGGTCATCAGACAAACTGTCTGAGACCCAAAAGCAACAATTTTGCTCCCACCAGTCCACAGAATTTTGAGCCATTTCTTCTTTGGCCAGTCAATTTCAACCTATTCAGTACGAGTCTTATTTTCAGCAATGGGACTTTGCGAGGGGGCGGGGCTTCTAGCTGATAGCCTCACATAGCCTTCTAGTGATCGTAACAGTACTCACAGGTATATTTAAGTCTTCTTTGATTTCCCTTGAGGTGACCATTGGTTGAGCCTTTGCCATTTTGCCTATTCTTCCATCAATTTCAATTGTAGTCGTTCAGGCTTTGGATGCCATTTCAAAGCATTTGAAATCATTTTGGCTCAGCAGCCTATAATTTTCTGCACTTCTTCATGTTTTCCCCTCTCCAATCAACTTTTTAATCAAAGTCCGCTGTTCCTCAGAGCAACGTCTGGAATGACCCATTTTGTTTTTCAGTGTGCTATGCACTATAACCAGCATGCACAACATTTGCTTCCTTCCTTCTTTAAATCTAGGCCATAACTGACACCTGTTTCTTCACATAATCCATCACCTCACTAATAGAACACAACACTGCTATTATTTTCAACATGCCCCTTTAATTACAGATTTAATTCCTCATAATGAGCAGCATGCATGTCACAACTGTTGGCGCAGTTGGTTTTCACCAAAACTAACTTTAAAATGAGTTGCCGTGTAGAAATATCTACCAAAAAATATAATTTATGAGGTTAGTGATGTTGGGCGGCTATTATATTGAACACAACTCTAGATGAACGTAGGCTCTAAATTTTTATGTTGACTGAAATGTTATTTAGCTTAAATGGACAATCTAAAAATCACTTTAGGCCTGCATTAATAAGAAGAAGAAGAAGAAGAAGAAGAAGAAGAAGAAACAGGACTAGGTGAAGGGATTATATCTCCTACCTGGCCTGGGAACGCCTCGGGATCCCCCAGTCGGAGCTGGTTACTGTGGCTCAGGAAAGGGAAGTTTGGGGTTTCCTGCTGGAGCTGCTGCCCCCGAGACCCGATACCGGATTAGCGGATGAAGATGGATGTTAATGATCCTAAATGGTTTCCATGTAACTTTTTGGACAAAGCCACATGGAGCCACTGAGGGGCTGAGAAGATGCCTTCAGCTCCGGAGCCCAGGTTGCAGGCTGGTTTGAACCATACTGGCTCTGAAGCATACCAACTGCTACTTGTGGTGATTGATATTCATATTACATGTTCTCTGTTTCTGTTTTCCCACTAGGGACTGAACTAACACTTTCTGTACATCTGTACTCTGGGGTCCCAGCAGATGGCCGCCCACCTAGACCCTGGGTCCATCCCAGGTTTCTGCCTGTTTTTCCTGGCCACTGTCACACCAAATGCATGCTCTTGGGAAACTCTTGGATCTTTGTAAATTATAGTGTGGTCTAGACCTACTCTATCTGTAACGTGTCCTAAAACAACTCCTGTTGTGATTTGACTCTATATATAAAATTGAATTAACAGACCAAAACACAGCAGAATGATCGGTTGCAGCCTCTCATTGTGATATATAGTCATATAATATGTATAGGCAGCTGTCTTCTTAATAAGGATGAATTAATAGGGAAACTGTGTAAAAAGAATTACAGAGGCCGTGCATGTTACACTGATTTGAAAGTATTAATAAGTCAGTGACTTGGTTGCTAAGATGTTAAAACTACAACTAAGATGGCACCCAAAGTTCTAGTTGTGACATCTTCTCTTATGTGATTTTTTTTTTGTACTGTGCACAGGAGTGAAAATGTTACAGACGGACCCGGCCCTAAAGACTGGGCCCTGTCCGTCCAGTGTGACCCCAGCAGTGTCAAACATCTACGTTATCAGCTTTCTTTCTCTTACTGACCAAGCAGAAAATCCTCTGTTTGGTATTTTCCTCCTGAGCCAGTTTGTCTAACAGCTTAATGTCTCCAGCCCACTTTACCTTAAAGAAGAAAAGAGAAAAAATCAAGTGCCATCCCTTCAAAGTTGCTGTCCATCGGCATATACCCTCCCCCCATGACAAAATCCTCCAAGGTTTCTAGTTCCCATTATACAGTTTGGTCACTTCTTCTTACACACTGTTACACACGCACATATGTGTATGTATAACATATACGTTTGTGTAAGAGTATATAAGAGTAAGTGACCAAACTGAGCCTGAAGTGACTAAAAACCAGTATAGAACAAGTATTTGATACACTGCAGATTTTTCAGGTTTCCCTACTTCCAAACCATGTAGAAGTCTGTACTTTTTATCATAGGTACACTTCAACTGTGAGAGACTTAATCTAAAACAAAAATCCAGAAAATCCATTTGTATGAATTTTAAATAGTTAATTTGCATTTTTGCATAACTTACATATTTGATCACCTACCAAACAGTATGAATTCTGGCTCTCACAGACCTGTTAGTTTTTCTTTAAGAAGCCCTCCTGTTCTCCACTCGTTACCTATATTTACTACACCTGTTTGAGCTCATTACCTGTCCAAAGACACCAGTCCACAATGACCAAGACCAGACACATGTGTAAGGACATCAGGGGTAAAATTGTAGACCTGCACAAGGCTGGGATGGGCTCCAGGACGACAGGCAAGCAGCTTGGTGAGAAGGCTACAGCTGTTTCGCTCAGCATACCTCAGGCTGGGGCTCCATGCAAGATCTCACCTCGTGGGGCATCCATTATCATGAGGAAGTTGAGGGATCAGCCTAGAACTAAACGGCAGGACCTGGTCAATGGCCTGAAGACCGCTGGGACCACAGTTTCAAAGAAAGCCATTAGTAACACACTAAGCTTTCATGGATTAAAAGGTCCCCCTGCTCAAGCCAGTGCATGTCCAGGCCCGTCTGAAGGCTACCAATGACCATCTGGATGATCCAGAGGAGGAATGGGAGAAGGTCAAGAGGTTTGATGAGACAGAAATCCTCCACTCGCCGTGTTTGGAGGAAGAAGAAGGATGAGTACAACCCATGAACACCATACCAACCATGAAGCATGGAGGGGGAAACATTCTTTGGGGATGCTTTTCTGCAAAGGGAACCGGACAACTGCACCGTATTGAGGGGAGGATGGAGGATGGAGGATGGATGGGGCCATGTATCAGGAGATCTTGGCCAATGACCTCTTTCCCTTGGTAAGAGCATTGAGGATGGGTTGAGGCTGGGTCTTCCAGCATGACAATGACCCAAAACACACAGCCAGGGCAACTAAGGAGTTGCTCCGTAAGAAGCCTCTCAAGGTCCTGGAGTGGCCTAGCTAGTCTCCAGACCTGAACCCAATAAAAAATCTGGAGAGCTCTGAATGTCCAAATTGCCCAATGACAGCCCCGAAACCTGAAGGTCTGTATGGAGGTCTGCATTTGCTTATAGATTTATATTTTGTGTAAATAATCGGAATCTACAAAGTAGCTAATAATGTCAATAAATAGAGTGGAGTAATAAGTATAGTTCCATCTGAGGTGTAGTGGAGCAGAATTAAAAAGTAGCAGTAGTAGTACTACCTCATTTTATTACCACAAACAGTTCTTGAGTACATGCACTACATTAACTGTTTTTCCAACTCTATTCAATATGTCAATATGTTTAATTATGGCAGTGTTTCTACTCTGAAATAAAAGGTTTTATGGCCAAAATAAGTACACTTATGGAATATGCATTGGTAAATAGGGCACACAAACAAAAAACATAGTGGACATTAATATGAATAGTAAGATAACAATGAGGCAAATGCACAATACTAATATTACTTACAAAAGTACACCTACTAATATCTTTAACATCAATGATCCAATTCATAATAAATCCAGAGTTAACAACCCTTTATA
>NC_048417.1:27893960-27936027 GCF_013103735.1 Etheostoma cragini | reverse complement strand
CATAAATGTCTCAATAATGTAGACGTGTACTTTGAATGTAAACAAGGTGTCAGATTACATAATGAAGCATGAAAATAGAGCTTGTTCCCAGAGACCTGCGAGTCAAGGTGAACACTTAAAGACTGAACATAATGGACATGCACAGTTCCATTGTGTTTTACAGTGGACATTTGTAGTTAACTTAAAAGAAAAAACCATGTGTTTATGTTCTATATGGCTCTTTGTGTGGTTTATTGGAGCGTTTCATTCTGCACGGCTTTCTCCCTCTCAAAGCAGCTGAATCACGCCTAAAAATGTCACTCGAACGTAGATATTGTTAGCCAGCATGAGCAATACCCGGACCCTGAATACAAAGCAGCTAAATGGCATGCAGCCGGCATTCATTTCGTTATTTACACCTGTGCTTTTCCCACTTCCTGAGCATTTGTAACCTGTCTTGTTTAAAAAAAGTTCCTGCCCACCTCCAACCAAAGTGCTAAGCACAATAAGTGATAAATAAATGAAGTGTCTGTACATGCATCATTAACCTGATCATCTTTTATGACCAAAAAGATTGCAGCACAAACCAAGATTTTAATTCAGCTATTAAATCTAGTGTGTGCTATTGTCCAGTGTGTATACCCCAGCAGCACAGGCTCCAGGGGGTAACGTGGTGGTCTAACCGTGCAGATCCACCTGGCCGTGCGACATTTCTGTCGCGCCACACACCATTATATGCGTATGGGTGACATGAAGCGACTTTAACGCATCCTGCAAAGCATGGCGGGAAGACAACGCTGCATTTGCATAGACGTAGAGCACAGGGGACACCGGGGGAAGTCTCTCAGGGGTCCTTGGTTCTAGACGTCCTACTGCAAAAATGCTCAGGAAACTTTAGTTCCAAGTAGAAAAAATGGAGGAAAAATGAATTGTGGTGCTGAGAAGGACCAATTGCCTGATGAAAACAGGTGTTTGTCTTGGCAATCCAGGGTCCCACTCCCGCCAGCAGCTCGTCCAACAGCTCCTTGGACAGCCTGAAATGTTCCATGAACATGTCTTCGTCAAGCCAGAGCTCCATCACAAGTCGGCGGTACTCTCCACACTCCCGCCGGGCAACTTCACTCCGGATAGCATTCCCAATGGCGACAACATGGCTTCTTCCTCGGGAGGTAGAGCAGAGCAGCTTCCATGATCCTTTGATTCATGGCTAAATGACTGCTCAACAAAATCCATTTTATACACATCACTTCTCCCTCCAAATTTCAAAATTCGAGAGGAAGTTGGTTTTGAGCAAATGTTTTCAAAGCACAACATTCCCCGCTGGCTCAAAACCCCGTCCATAGCAGTAAACTTGAAGAACGCTTATCAAAGTACAAATGAGGGTAGGCGTCGCGTCACCACCCTTCAGTCGGGTCACCAAAGTAGATCTGCATGGTAAGAGACCGTTGATGCGACCCACTGCAAAACAGTCCAGACTGGCCCTGTTCACCACTTCATTTGCCAGCTTTGTTATTTAACACTGGCTGCTGGGGTAACAATAATGTTGGCCAATGAGTCATCATTGTATACACTAATACTGGCACAGTTACTGGCACCAAATGGGATTGTTTGAATAGGCCATTCCATTAACGTGCTGTTATAACAGCCTCCACTCTATCTAGCTTTTGGAACTGACTTGTCTTGTAAGCCACAGGAGCATGAGGCTCATGAGTGGTGTTGGGCTACAGAAACAATGAGTACGTTGGACCTTGTATAGAGATGTACTTTTTAATAAAAATATATGTACATACATTCCAGATATGGTGTGGTTTTAAATATCTGCAGTTAGGTGGGGAAGAAGGCTGTGTGGTCGGCTTAGAGTCCAGCACCTGGAATTAGAAAAGGCAAGATGTTCAAAAGCAGGATAAGTTCCATGTATTGTCTTGGCATTGAGATTTTGATTCAGCTTAAAGTGACTATATGTAACTTTCAGTTTGTGTTGATGCCTTTGGACAGAAGCGGTAGTGTTTCTACAACATTGAGGTCTTTTCTTTAGGGTTCTGTAATGCTGAGTTAGCGTTACCGGGTGGTCGTGTATAGTTGTGATTAACGTTTTTGTCAGACAGAAAATCATTCATTTACAATAAGAAAATAAGTTACAGATGCAGTGTTGCATTTCAAGTGTTTCATACTGTAAATTAACCTACTTTAGGGTTACGGTTAAGGGTTAGGAATGGGGTTAGGGTTAGGGCATAGGGTTAGTGTTAGCTGGTCTACTGAGATAAACCAGGTATCACTCTCACTGGGTCATGAGCCAAAGCATTAAGAGATCGTTATAGCAACCAATGTAATAATAACTTAGATTGATATGAAATCCATGGATACTTTACACAAGTAACGCTACTGACGTACAACCGCATCGGGGAATCTAAAGTTATTTTGTGAATAAAATAGCCATATTACATATCTAAGGGCCATTCGGGCCGGGTTTTGAATTAACTACAATCCCATGCTTGTCTCCATCCGTGTGAAAGCCTGACCCAGTGTGACTCAGGTGTTGCCCATTGTCTTTCACTTTCCCTTTTAGCTTTTAGTTCTTTGTTTAATTTCCTTCTTTTCAGTGATGTTCCTGCCCCAGTATCAGCCATATCTACAGAAGATAAGGTCTAAAGTTCCAGCAAAATACAATTTTGGCCTATATTAAGAAATCTCCTTCTACCTTCTACCTGCATACTCACTAACTTAGGCTTTTCCGGTGTTACAAAGAAATCGGTGACCCTTTGGAATGTGTTCATGTTATGCCAGCAACATGTTCTGCCACAAATCTTTCTGTGACTTTGCGGAAATAAATCGGACCAGGGCTAAGGCGTTGGTAAAATCTATCTAAAACTAGCGTTAGTCTCGATTGCTACAGGTCATTTCTGATCATCAGATGGGAAATTACCCAATTTCCGATCTAAAAGTTACACATAGTTTCTTTAATAAACATTTTCCTGGGGAAGCAATCCTCAAAGTTGAACCTTCTAAAAGTTACATCTGGTTATTGTTGGCTCTCTCCATATTCTTTAACCCTTGTGTTGTCTTCCCATTAGACTTGAACTTGTCCTTCCAGGTCAAAATTGAAGAAAAAGAATTCCAGGGTTCATGTTGCTTTTTCTGATTAATTTCTCCCCTTTTCCATGCTTTTGGCACTTGAGCTGGTTTTATAATAGTTTTCGCACTTATTCTTGGAACTCATGGTCAACAAACCTCATTTAGATCAAATTCTACATTGTTAAAAAGGCAGAAATTATGTATTATTTTGACTAATAGTTAAGATCAGAGGATGTTGAGTGGATCACAGATGTCAAAGTTTGGTCCAGATGAAACCATAAAAAAAATCAAACCAACAAACCAACTTTATTAATATTGGAGATGGTCCGACGCAATTTTTTTTGCTTCCCGACAACGATTCCGATACCGAACTTGCGTAACGGGCGAAACCGAGTACCGATCCTTGTTTATTATGTTATAACAGCTGTATGCTACTATCTCTGAATGGATCTGATAGGATTGCTGTGATTGTCGTAGGTCTGGCTCCCGTTTAACTCTTTGTGAAACATAAACAAAAAATGAACGCCACAGAACTTTCTTTCACTATCCAGTTGGATGGTGGGTCAATGGAAAAATAACATTAATTAACTGCTTCTGGGCTAAATTACATGGATCAGTGCATAAACTGCAGTACTTTCCATTACCGATATCCAGGGCTTCTCCGATACTGGTATTGGAATATCTCTACTTATTATTCTTTATCAGTAGCTTTTTATCTCACCAGTTGGATATCTAAAAAACGTTGCCCTAAAATTGCTGATAAATGACAAGAACTCACATTTAGTAAATGAGAACAGCAGCAGCGGCCACCATCAGAGCTCCAGCCAAGCTGGGGCAGCTCGTCTCTGCTTCACCTGTAGGCAGACAGACATAGAAAGGAACCATCCGCTGGGCAGCTTTAGCTTTCATACTGTACCAATATCAAAACTTCTTCATTCTCTTGTTTTGTGACTCTGCATGAATCATGTTGGAAACAAGTGGTGTAGTGAATAAAGAGAAGTGTTTGTATTTGGCAAGACTTTCCCTGTTTTCTCAGTCCAAGGACTATTTTGAATAAGAATCTATCACCTAAACAAGCAATAACACAATCAACTGAATCAATCAGGGTTTGCTGACTCTGGACTATGGTGACTATGGTGTGGTTGTACTATAGTTAGTGGACCTTCATCCACAGTGCTGCAAAGGAAGGTCTGGCTAGTCTACACAGCATTCTTGGGTGGGAGAAGAACCTGCTCTGGTTTATTGGCTTTTCTTTAAACCAATCACAATCGTCTTGGGCGGCGCCAAGCGCCAGACGGAGCCACGGTGCCTCTGCAAAATAGTCTCAGGAAGGATTTGTTTTCTGGTGGAACGTGTACATCAAGTAGTTTTAGTCTCAGATTGGACAGATAGTCTAGCTAGCTGTCTGGATTTACCCTGCAGAGATCTGAGGACCAGGTAACCATAGTCCTCAGATTGGACAGATAGTCTAGCTAGCTGTCTGGATTTACCCTGAAGAGATCTAAGGAATAGGTAACCATAGTCCTTAGAAATCCACTAGAGGTTAGAACACCAACACAAACGAAGAGTAAAAGGAACCGACATCCAGCCGAAAAATGAGGGGCATCTGGCGGAATTTCCATCGGCACTTGAAATGAAACGTTGTTGATTCAGACTACTTCGCAGCAGATAGTTTGACTTTGCATTGCACCGAAGAACGGCCCTAAGCTGTGACATGATCACAACATATCATGACCTGAAGTGAGCTTTTGGTTTTATAGTACACTCTTCCCAAATGGCAATATTTACTTTATGCCCCTGGCATGATCTGGTGTGATCAGAGTCGTCTCTAGTTTTGCTTTAGGTTTTATACATAAAAAAAACTTCTGATTCCTCTGCTGGTGAAATTGACTTTTTGACTAAAAGAAGACAAATATAATTTCCTGAGATGTTTAGTTTGAAATTAATTTACAAAGAGAGTGTATAAGGTCTGCAGACAACCCGACTATGCCCTTTTATTTCTCTTTGGGATTTAAACTACCTGCTCATTCAGTCTAGGTGCAGATATCTGGGTTACTTGTACTGTTGGTCTGGGCAGTATGTCAGAGAACAGCCTTTTAAGATTATTTATGGGCATTTTAGGTCTTTACTTTGATAGGACAGCTGAAGACATGAAAGGGCCGCAGGTCGGAGTCAAACCCATGGCCGCTGCGTCAGGAATTTTCTTTCAGCCAGTTTCTGTGACTTTTATGTATTTACCCACTGGCATAAGGACTAAAACCAAAGTGCTGTTAGACAGCTGTGTGACTCACCATTGTTTAATATGCGGGTGGCGATCAGCGTCACATTTAGGGTAGGGTTGTGGACAAAACAGGTCACAGATGGATCTGGACCTCCAGGGATAACTATAGTGCTTGTGAGACTGTAGAGATGTTCTTGAGGGTCCTGCATAACTGTGGTGTTCACATCCTGCGGGTCTAAAAGGTGTTGGCTGTGAAGTGTCCACTTTACCAAAGGCTTGGGAAATCCTCTTTGGGTAGCGCAGACTGCAGTCATTGTTTCTTCATTTACAGTCAGGCTGATATTCTTATAGGGAACTATGAGTAAAAGAGAGTGCAGTCACTGACAAAAACCTCATTTCTGGTATTACTTTTCTGACAATGCTTTTTGGGAAATATTTTAATTCACTGTTTTGCTCTTGTATCAGACTATTGCTGCAAAGAAAAGTTAAATCATCCTTACCTGCAACATGTAAGGTCATTTGGCAGATTTGTCTAAGTTCAAATGGGAATCTGCTATCAAAAACTGCTCCAAATGCCTGAAAAACCCTTTGGTCGTCTTCCACTGTTGGGTTTTCAAGTTTGACTGAAATATTTCCTTCTGTGAGGTCCTGCGAAAAGGCTGCAATCCTGTCTCGATAGAGTTCATGCACATGCTCATGCATCTCCTTCCCTTTATTAAAAGAGTACAACACGTAGGTTCTGTCGTCTTGCCAGTAAAAGCGTAGATGCTTTGAGTCGGTGGTAGCAGGGAGCATCATGATACATGGGAGTACGGTAGATACACCAGCGGTAGTGTTGACATAAAGAACTTCTGTTGCATCACAAACTGAAAATCAGAAAAATAGGTTCTCAGACATTTCCATATCCCAGCCTTACAAACTGCTGTGTCATTACAGAACCCTATTATACTCTTCAGGTTTGATTGTTAAGATTACATAGTTTTAGTTCTCCACATAAATATGACACAAATGCCATAGATAATAATAGATGCCGGTGTATTTCTGTCCTGCATGCACACACACACTCAGGGACATGGAGACAGTGCAGGAAAACGTCACATTAGAATGGAAATGCAGCAAACTTACCCAACAGGAGAAAGCATGCCACCGATGTAATAAACATTCTTGATGGGGTAGGCTCACTCGCAACACAACATAAAGACAAAGCTTTGACTACAGAAATGGAATATGCTCAACTAATCGAAAACGCAAAGGGAAGACGCACACGAGAGAGCAATTTCCTCTTTTGACAGATAGATTAACTTCTGGCCCATTGTTGCATGCATGCTGACTAATCATCTATATTTAAATAACTCTAACAATGTAGTGTAGCCATAAAGACACACCATCTGTTGTAACTGTTGTAAAGCTACTAGTTCAAAGTTATGCTGATGATAAAGTGCTGTTTCTGACTCCGGAACAGGATGTGGGGCGTGGACAACAAACTGCAAGAGTGCACAAAATGGGGACTTCAAAATTAAATGGCCATTCTATTTTTACGTCATCACGTACTTTGTGCTTACAGGGGATGGTACAGATCACACTACGACATCCGGATGTCGTCTGAGGACATGTTCCCTAAAATGAAGATTAGCGCACATTAGTTCATTCAGGAAGACTTCTACCCTTCCCATTCTCTCTCTCCCAAACTAATCAGCTGATCAACTCTTTCCGTTAAACCAACCAGATTGTGCCACGATCTCTGTGAGCTTTCAAATTTCAAGTTTAATTTCAAAAGCATTGACCACTTCTCATCCTTCCCAACATCCAGCATTCCCCCATCAGAAACCCTACTCCTCATCACATTCTTCCAGGTCTTTTCTTCTTTCGTCATTTCTGTTTCCTGCACCAGTATCTAGTTTCATTGAGAGATATTCCTATATCCATATCCAGGGATTTATACCCTTTATGAATTTAGCATTGCAATGGAGTCTAATCACCACAAAATCCAAAGAACATAACATGTTATGCATATCCATCTGTGTCCATCTCTTGATGAAAATGCACATACAGAAGGCCTATGAAAAGGATATATTTGTATTTGCTAGATCTTGACAATAGGATCAAATATGATGACCAGCAGTGTTTCAGTATTTATTGAGTTTCATTACCATCTAGTGGTGACAGATCATATTTTCAAATGACTGAGCCTTAAAGCATTGGACCATGAAGTGAATTGAACATGGCTCTGAACATGTGATGTCAAATAATCATGCATCCACATCTTTGACTCAGATTGAGCAAAGCAAACCTTTTCCCTTAACACAATTAATGTAAACACAGCCTCCAAGTTACATCTTTTCAATTAGGAGACTTCATTAAATATCTCCTCTGAAAACATTGTTCCAACTTCCATCCATACCTTACTAAATTTAAATGTTTCGACATAAAATACACATGGAAGTACCCCAAACATCCCTTTCATTAACCAGCTCTGACTGGGGGATCCCAGGGTGGACCAATCAAGTTGTTTAAATGCATCGAGCTGGCAGGACTTTAAGTCCATCGCTTGATCCATTATCTGTCGAAAGAAAACCACTTGTGTTCATACCCCGCCCCTGGAAGGGGAAACAAACAAAACGGCTCTGAAAAAACCCTACTTCTCACAGCAACGGATGTAAAAAGAGAAAGGCAGTGGCAGCGAGAAGGACGACTGAGGTGGAAATCTCAGTATTTGTCTGGAAACTCCCGTTTGTATTCCTAGTACAGTATCTGTTGGAAATGTCCCTGTTTGGAAATTTGCTTGTTTAAACATTTGTCCACTTAACCACTTAATATGCAACTCCCCTATATACCCTGCTACTGACTTACAGTGTGGACTAATTCTACATCAGAGGAAGACATTGGACTTACCTGAAAGAGAATGTGGCAAATTAGATAGATAGATAGATAGATGTTTATTGATCCCAAGAAAAATGGGAAATTCAGTTGTTATAGCGGCAAAATCAGTCACAAAGCACAGAATATAAATATAAATGAAATACTACGAAAAATATACATACATACAGTATACATGAAATAATAATATGAGTAAAGTAAAATAAGAACAAATATTTGAATATGGACAGGATGGGGAAACAAAAATGCTTAAATAATATGCTGAAATGTTAAAATGTATGCTACATGTAAATAAACCAATTGTGCAGGTTGCATTAGTGCAGTAGTGTGGTGTCCAAAAGTCTTATCTAGCACCCAGAGATGACATGTTAAATTTAATCACAAAATATCACAAGTAAAACATCTCCAGAGCGTCAAATGCTTCAAAATCCAAACCCCAAGTTCATCGGGTCCCCAGGAAACTCAATGTAAAGTAGATGTGATGAAGGGCTAATGAGACATTTCAAAATCAGATGCACATCCATATACAGAGTCACCCTGCTTTATTAGATAGATTGCTTTGTCCAAATAATAATCAGTTATGCTTAAAAACATGGGTTTCAACAATAAAAAGATATTTAGTTTTTTCATACTGTTATAACAGTTTAATTTCATCAATGCAAAGAATAAGAAATTGTAACCAAAGTGAAACTGATAACCCAGAATTTGGGTTGTCTATTTCAAACCACTTTTAGTACATTTTACCCTTTTTTGTGAAGAAAAAAAACACTAGCTAGTGTTAGCAAACTAAGCACACTTATAAATAAATACATTTTAGTTATCCTAACCTTTAATACTCAAACACTTACTGGTGGTGAGCTCCAGGTCCTGGAGCCGCGGACTGACCGCCGTCCGCGGCTGCAGGACCTGGAGCTCACCGCCAGTGTTTCAGTTGGACTATCAAAAGTGTTGAGATAATTAAAAGGTATTTACAGTATTTAGAAGCGGGCTGGCTGCTAGTTAGCTAATGCTAACCCCTTTTATAAAGAGGAAGTAAGTAAGGGAAATAGCTTGACGGCATGTGGCTGTAATAAAGGTGTTCGGATAACAAAGCAAGTGAACGAAGAAGCTCCATGTGGTGATTCAATTCAGAATGCATTATCTAATTAATTATTAAGATAGGCACACAATGGCGACGAGGGCCTTCAGCGGTCACATGTTACACAGACCCCGCTGAGTTACATGCGGATGGAAAAGGGCTTATTATTAATGATGATACCACGGATGTCACAAAACAGAGGAGACGGGCTCCACTGATTTTTGAGTTGATAGAGATAACATAAGGAATGCAATCCTGAGTAAATGTACATCAGCCTATGTACACAGAAAATTACTTGAAGAAGGAAATGGACTGACACTGGCCCGCATGGTGGAACTTGCCTCACAGTGTGAAGTTGGGGTTTTCATTGATCTAAAAAAAGCAATTGATACAATAAATCACAAAATATTAATCAGTAAACTGGAACGAATCGGGATCGGGGGGTAGCTCTAAACTGGATAAGTAGTTATCTGAGAGACAGACAACAATTTGTGAAGATGGGAGATTATATGTCTGAATGTCTGGGCATTGCTTGTGGTGTCCCCCAGGGGTCAGTGTTGGGACCAAAGTTATTTTTATTATATATCAATGATATTTGTAAAGTATCTCAAGTATTGAATTTTGTATTATTTGCAGATGATACAAACATTTGGATCAGGGGACAGCTTACAGCAACTTTTGGAATTAATCACTTTAGAATTCAAGAAAATAAAACAATGGTTTGACATAAACAGGTTCTCAATAAATTTGAGTAAAACTACATTCATGGTATTGGGAAACTGTAAGTCAAAGCATCAAGCACAGATACAGATAGAGGGGGTTAACATAGAAAGTGTACATGAAAATAAATTCCTTGGAGTGATCATAGATGACAAGATTTGCTGGAAGCCTCACATAAAACACATTAAAACCAAACTGTCCAGAAGTATTTCAGTCCTAACAAGAGCTAAGCACATTCTGGATCTCAAATCACTTCACATCCTATACTGCTCACTACTGTTACCTTATTTGAATGACTGTGTAGAGGTTTGGGGAAACACTTCATCAACATCAACACTCACTACAGCCACTAGTCATTATGCAAAAAAGAGCAATAAGAATCATGCACAACGCAGAAGTTCGGGATCATACAAATTCATTATTTCTAAAGTCTAAATTACTAAAATACCATGATTTAATTGAATATCAAATTGCAGTATTCATGTTCAAAGTAAGAAATAGCCTATTGCCTGGGAATATACAAAAGATGTTCTCTGAAAGGGAGGGAGGGTAAGATTTAAGACTAATAGATGTAGAACATCAACGAAAAGATTATGTTTATCAATTTGCAGAGTTAAATCGTGGAACAAACTAAATGAGAACCTAAAGCAATGCCCAAACATATTCCTTTTCAAAAAAATGTACAAAGAAATTATTTTCAGAAGGTATAGAGAAGCACTGTAGAAAGTTTTGTTTGTGTTTTTTGTTTTGTTTATTTATACATTTGTATGAGGGTATCTGTGTATATATATATATGTGTATGTATATGTGTAGGTATGTGTATATATATGGATATACTGTATATAGCAATAGAATTATAAATATTGTAAATTGAAGGAATGCAAGAATTAAAGGGGTAGGAGTACATAAGTTTTACTTCTTCCTACTCCTTTTTGCACATGTGATAGAGGTATGTTAACACAGGAAAGAAGGGTACCTTGTTTGTTGTTTTTCTCTCCAATGTTTTAAATTGCATTATTGCATTGTTTTATTATTCCTTTTTATTATTTCTTCTTTATTTTATTTGTATATACTTTCTCTTGCATGTTCGAAATGAAGATATCAAAAGATTTGAGGAGCAGATGGCGGCTATGTCTCTGCATGGACAACAGAGGGAGACAGACACTGTTCATCATGTCAAACAAAAAGGAGGAAAGTACATGAAACAACAGGACAATTGAGAGATAAAGATGACGACAAAATTGTGGACAAAATGTATCAGATACACTGATCACATGGGAAAATGCCCTGCACGTGGACAGACATGTTACAACTGTAATGGAAAAGGTAGATTTTTATTATAAAAGAGGATGAAATTTCAGAGAGGTTTACCTTTTGTGTGGTGGGGAGTAGACTTGAAAATGCTAGTAGATAATGAGTAATGTGATGGGAGAAAATGTATGGGACAGACTGAAGGACCAACAGGTAAAATGTCATTCATGTGCGCCAAAAAAGCAAAGGAATTTGTACCCATATTCATCTTGCCAGTCATTGTCAGTTAAGGGGGTATTTAAGTGTGAAATCACAATCGGTAATAGGGATGAGAAAGCAGAGGTCATTGTTATTAAAGGCCACAGTGAACCACTCTTGGGGAAAAGAACAGACATGGATCTAGGAGTGTTGAAAATAGGTGAAAATGTCTCAGCGGTTCCAGACAAACATACACTCCAGATGCAATATCCATTAATGGCTACACCTGCTAGACCTAAAAGGGGGCTATCAATTAAAACTAACTCCAGAGTCACGAGAGATAACTATATTTGCGGTGCACAACGTAGTATCCAGGCACAAGAGACTGATACTCGGTGTGTTGTTAGCCCGTGAGCAATACCAACATGAGATAGCCAATGCGTTAGCTGGCCTTAAGGGTGTGGAAAACATCTCAGATGATGTGATGTGAACGCACAAGACCAGGAAACACATGACAAGCGGCTGCACGCTGACATGAAAAGACTCTCAGAATGTGGACTAACACTGAATCACGAAAAATGTCAGTTTAACATGGACGGACTGATATTCCTGGGGATACTTCAGTCAGAGAAAGGAGAGTAAGAGCTGTACACTAGCCTTTTTTTGACTAGGAAGCACCAACCAAGGTAATAGCAGGTGCAAGTCTTACGTGGGGTAGGAGCTCTACTCGTGCAGGACCTGCATGGAGAGATGGTACCTGTGTGCTATGTGAGTTGCAGCCTGACAGACTGTGAGCGGAGGTACTCTCAGACAGAGCGTGAAGCCTTAGCGCTGGTGTGGGCTTGCGAGAGGCTACATCCATATTTGTAAGACGGGAAGTTTGATCTAGTCATAGATCATTAGCCGTTGGAAGTTATATAGAGTCAGCGATCCGAACCATGTGCACGCATAGAGTGAAGGGTCCTCAAACTGCAGGCATCTGAATGAGTACTACACATACCTGGCAAATAAAACATTGCAGACCCGCTTTCACGGCTGCTAAAGGATACTGGAAAAAAGGAGATACACAAACATGAATCAGCAGTATGCGAGATTTGGATTAACAAGTGCTACTCCCAGATCACTCACCACACGAGAGGTGGAGGAGGCCTCCGCTACTGACCCTGAAATAGTCGAGGTACGCAAGGCCATCACAAATGGAATCTTTGAGTTCTAGAAAGCATGTGCACCAATTGTGAATGAACTGTGTGTAGTGGGATACATAGTCCTTCGGGGAAATCGCATAGTACTAGCTCATGAAGGACACTTGGGAATGAGTTAGAACCAAACAAAACCTTAGAATCCAGGTCTGGTGGCCTGGCGTGGATAAAGCAGCTGAGAAGTATTATAAGACTTGTCATGGATGTCAAATGGTATCCAGACCCGACCCACCAGAACCATTGAGAACACCACTACCAGACCGTCCTTGGCAGGATCTTGCAATAAATTTGTCAGGACCACTGCCAACCAATCACAACGTACACATGTAGTAATAGATTATTACAGTCGCTATTATGAGTAAGATGTTCTGACCTCTACAACTGCAGAGAAAATCATTGACAGCCTCGAGTCAATCTTCAGCAGGTATACCCGTTACCTTCAAGTCAGACAAGGGACCACAGTTCAAATCTGACTTATTCAGGGAAAACTGTAAAAGTAATTCAGCACGGGAGGACACCACCAAATGGGTGGAGGTATGCAACAGAGATGTGGAGCAGAAAGGAAAGGCAAAAATATATGCTGATGAATAAAGACGAGCTCAGTACTCAAAAGTGGACATTGGAGACACTGTACTCATACAGGCGGACCAAATGGACAAGTTTACAACGCCATTCAAATCAACACCACGTAAAGTTGCGAGTGAAACGGGAAATCAACTTGTGGTTGAATGTCCAACAGGAGCATGCTATCGGAAGAACACCACACGAGTGAAAAGATTTGAGATACCGGTCAACAAGACAAAGAAAATACACAGTACACAGGACGACAATCCGGGAGTTGAGGACCGTGGACTCGATGCAGACACACATGCCCAGACTAATGTCACTCAGACACTACCGCAGGAGATTGAAACATCAGACATGACAATGGCCGGACCTCAGAGGGTTTAAAAGGGCACCTGACAGACTTTGTGATTTTGTGCGCTATACATTGTGGGGATATGTTGTGAAATAGTTGTATGTTGTTGAACAGACACAGGTTGTGAGGTAGCTGCTAAGAGAAGAGCTAGTAGAGAAGTGGATGGGTTGGTTTTTTTTTAAAGGGAGGTATGTCATTTATTGGAACAGAGAGGTCACATACTGTATGTAATAAAGAGAAAGTTACTTAGGGAAAAAGCCTACAGCATGTGGCTGTAATAATGGTGTTCGGACAATAAGGCAAGTAAACGAAGCTGCACGTGGTTATTAAATCAGAATGCTATCTACTGTAGATATTAATAGTCAGCTCTTCTATTTAAAACCAAAGAAAAACACAGTACACAACTTTAAAAGAAAAGTTTCCAAAAACATGACCAATGTATACAAAATATCATACCTTGCTTGACTTGGAAGTACATTCCCCTCCCCCAGTTGAAAACAGTTGGGTGTCCAGAATCTACATTTTCAAATCTTTATGTTAAATGCATATTAAAAAAGGCCAATATGTTGTTTAAAACCACCTAAAGCGCCCTGTGATTTAGCTTATGTGCTTAAATAATCACTACCAGCTTTGGACCCTCATGACCATGAAGATTCTAATAAATAGTGTTTCTAATATTATGTTTAATAAAATGAGCTAACAACCTGATCCATGTTGCTAGCTCTAGACATGCATTATTAACACTGGATTTTTAAACTTTTTTTAAATTTTATTTTATTTTTTAAATAAAGCCAACTTAATCAGGCACCAAACAGAGACCGGCCTCAGTTGCTCTCTCAGGTGTGTCTGACTGCAGAAAATAAAGCTCCAGGTGAGCTTCCCTCTGTGATGGGAGACAAAGGAGGACCCAAAAGTAGTGGAGGTCTCAAAAAAGGTTTTATTTAGACAAAACATAGTCCAAAATACATGACAAAATGAGGGAACCAAAAACTGGAGCACAGGAGCTGGCAAAAATCCACGAGGAAGGGAAAACCAATGGGAAGGCGTCTGGTGGGGACCAAGCAGGACAACATGAGACGCTGACAGGATCAGGATGCCGGGGCTAACCAACAGGAAAAAAGTCTGTTGTTAATTAAAATCAGCAACAGATCGCATGAAGAACATTTTGAGAGCTACTCTGTCATAATTAAAACAACTGGAGACTGTGGACCAGCCGGTATGTGGGTCTGATTATATTTTATTAAATCGGAATCGCACCACAGTGTTTTTGTCACTTCCTGTTTGGCCTGAAGGCGGCTAGGAATTGGCTGGAAACTGTCCGACTTTACTGCTGCCGCCAGCTCTCGTCTACTTTACAGGCGAGGCGCAGTTCATCTCGAACGAGCCTATTAACTACACCAGGTAATTAGGATAACATAAGGCAGGTGACGAGAGGCCAGGGAGGCAGGTGAAAACATCAGGTAATCACAAGAGCGGGAAGACACAGGAAGTAACACTAAAGACAGGACAAGACAAAAATGGTAAAGTAAATTATAGAGTGTGTAAATAATATTGAATTAAATTAAAGTAGTTATTTATGCTGGAGTTTTGACTATTTAGCACCTTTAACAACAAATGTTTTACAGAGTTTTGACAGAAGAAACAAAATCCCATTCATATCCATACACATACTGTACACACATTAAAATAAAATGGGGCACCTGTAAATGACAGAAAACAAATGAATGTACATACAATCAAATTAACAGGTCATAGTGTAAAAAGAAGATGAAGAAAAAGAACCAAAATCACATTAAAGCTAGTTTACATTAATCTGTTTAACAAAATGATTAAGAAGAAGTCCTTATCTCCTCGGGCGTCCTGAAGGAGAAGCCACGATCACCTCTGGTTTTGAGTCTCGACTGTGGAATGGTTAGAAGGCCCGCGTCTGAGGAACTATGGTTGCAAACAGGCTCGCATGCATTTCTGTCATCCAGTTGGGGGGGTTAAACCCTGACGAGCTTTAAAAGTGATCCGTAAAATCTAAACCAAGAGGCAGCCAGTCGCCAAGTCTCCATCCACTTGTCAATCTGAAATTCAATAATAAAAACTCTTTCACTTCATGTGAATAAATCTGGTGAAAGTGTGTTTCCATCCAACGGCTTTAAAGCCAATAAAACCTGTGGTAATGACGTCCCATGCTGCTATCAAATTGGTAAATCAAATTGATTTTAGACATTTTAAGGTGTTTCCATAAATTTTTGTACTGAATCACACAACATTCAAGCAAACATTTGCAAACAAAGATATTTTAGACAACATGGAACCGTCTACCTACTCATGATCAAGACAGGACATGCTATCATAGTGGTGGTCGTCATCGATTATTATCAGCAGCTGGAATTGTATCTGTGCCGACAAAAAATATCCTCCTCAGTATATTTTCACAAACACACACACAGGATAATTCAATCTTTTCTGACTGATGAATCATAATAAATCACTCACATTTTCTCCACAGCCTCAACAGGAAAACGAGTACAGCACCTGCAGCGAGTACAGCTGCAAGAGTTACATACAACCCATAATGTTGACTCTGGCTCCCACCTGTGAAATAGTGAAAATAATAGAGTAACACATTATTGTACATGCTGCAAAAACACTAATTATGCATTCAAACATTAAAGCGTAATTCTTGCCAAAATGCAACCTACGGTATTTTTGTGAATGTAAGTGTAGCTCCACTTTTAAAACCGTCTTAATATTATTATATATAACATTCTCGTTTTTCGGTCAATTGGCTATTTGAATGGGAGTGCTAGGGGCGCTACTATGATAGCATCAAAATCGCTATTTTGAAAACCCTAAGAAGGCTCGACATGACATGAAAGTTTGCTCAAAGCATCACCAGGGGCTATACACATGAACACAGCATTGAGAACATTGCTTGTGCACACAGAGTTTACTAAAAAGAAGTTTTGATTGACTCATTGGAGCGGATGGCGTTTCAGCTCGCCGCCATCTTGTCAGTCAAAAGAGTCGATCTCCGAATGCGAATTTACGGACTCCATGTGAGGAAATATCATTGTTGTGTTTCACTAATGACAAAACAATAAATTATTCGTGCATTTATATGGAAGTAAGCTTTAGGAGCTTTCCTCCCTCGACTGTTTTCTACTGGCTCAATAGACAGCAAGAAGAATGAAGAACAACAACGGAGAACATTCCGGACATGACCACAGACGGAGTAGGGACCCGGGGGATACGAGAGGTTCCCGAAAGTGAAGACAATATAAGGGTTCAAAGTGGCGCTTCCGTTCTAATTATGCTTTTAAACGAAGATTTGACTCAGGTACATCAACAAAAAGACCCTAGGTTGCCGTTTGGCGAGGGTTCTGCTTTAATGTACCACTTGCTTTTTTGTAGGGCTGCCACTCAGAAACACTTTAGGCTTCAGGGATATGCAGCTTTGGGAGTGTCAAAATTAATTTGTGCGACATCCTGTTGTCTTCTTTAACCCCCAATGAAGCCAATGTAATGGACTTGATATTTCATAGTTATTGTTTTACTGTCAGACTGTGAATAGATCTCGACATTTGTCGGCATTTCATTTAGCTCTCTGAAACAACTAAGACTGGCTATAATTCTTTGGAAGTAATGGCACTTTCACACCTAATGTGCAGTGGACTCCGGGGTGAAGTTGCAACATTGTTGCATTTTTCATTTGGTTGGGTTTGCTTTCCCGAGCCACATTATCTAGCTCCGACTGGGGGATCCCGAGGTGTTCCCAGGCCAGGTTGGAGATATGATCTCTCCACTTAGTCCTCGGTCTTCCCCAAGGCCTCCTCCCAGCTGGACGTGCCTGGACCACCTCCCTAGGGGGCGCCCAGGAGGCATCCTTACCAGATGCCCGAACCACCTCAACTGGCTCCTTTCGACGTGAAGGAGAAGCGGCTCTACTCCGAGCTCCTCTCGGATGACTGAGCTTCTCACCCTATCTCTAAGGGAGACGCCAGCCACCTTCCTGAGGAAACCCATTTCAGCCGCCTGTACCCTGGATCTAGTTCTTTTGGTCCCGACCCAGACTTCATGACCATAGGTGATGGTAGGAACAAAAACTGAGCGCTAGATCAAGAACTTTGCCTTCTGACTCAGCTCTCTTTTTGTTGGTGCGATAAACGGAATGTAATACCGCACCCGCTGCTCCGATTCTCCGACCAATCTCACGCTCCATTGTCCCTTCACTCGCAAACAAGACCCCAAGTTATTTAAAGTCCTTCACTTGGAGTAAGGACTCACTTCCGACCTGAAGAACTTTAGCGTTCCCAGTAAGCTATTTTAGATGAAGGCGAACAATGTGAGCAGGACAGCGGGTGAAAGAGAGCAATGATGTCACACAGACTACCAGAGATGTCTGTTCAGAACAGCTTAAAGATCGGACCGTTATCACCCCTAAATCATTTATAGGTCCGTAAATGATGTACAAGGTTGAAATCACAGGCTACTAAGTGCTCTGTTTTTGGTTCACTTCCTGTATTTGGGTCGGGCCACGCACCAGAGTTCGGATGAGCTTTGACACCAGACTATCCAACGAGACTATCCAACCAAACGCTCCAGGGTTTGTTTTAAATGGACCAATCAAGGCAGGTGTGAAAGCAACCTAAGTGTCGTTACAGTCTATTATTAGTTATTTGTTGTAACTCAAACTATATTGTTTTAATTAATTATATTAAACCCTCAAAGATGCTTGGAGCTGCCGAACTCACCAGGCACATCGATTTCTACGTTTTCCTTGATGGTCTTGTGGGAATTAGGGTTGTATATGAGGCAGGTTACAGACTGTAAGTCCTTCACGCTGACAGAGCTTTTGACAGAGAAGGTTTTCTCGGTTGGATCCTGCAGCAGTTCCGTCAGAGCTCCGTGCAGCTGTGCCGAGCCGGATATGTTTTGACCCGTCCAGGACACTAGAGGTCTAGGGTAACCTCCACGTGCTGTGCAGGTTGCATTCTTCTCATTAACTGTCAGGACTAGATCTTGGTATGGAGCTATGAGTGTGACAGAAATAATAACTTTAACACAATAGAGACATTTATAACACTTTTATACAACATTTTGGTTTGGAAGAAAGAAACTAACTTACTTACCTGAAACCTGCAATGTGGATTCACAGCATGGGTCACACGGTTTGGGACCTCCCTTCCACCCAACACTGGCACACAATGTTTTCTTGTCATCTCCCACTAAAACATTGTTAAGTCTAATGGAAATGTTTCCAGAACTAAACTCAGTATTGAAGGCTTCAACCCTGTCCCTGTATATATCAGGGATTTCTTCTGTTTTCCCACTAGCATCCCAGGAGAATAAAACGTCCTGAGACTGGTCCTCCTGCCAGTAAAACCATTTCAGACTCTCAGATGAACTAGCTGGTAAGGAGCATGGAATCAGGATGGAGCCTCCAACAGGGGCATGCAGAGGTATCTGGTCCATTATGGGTGCTAGAAGAGAGATCATAGTATTCAGAAGAGGAAATTGTGAGTCCTAATTCTGACTCATTAAAACACTGGCAACCTCACAGCTGAAAACCTCCAATAGAGTACTGGAACAGTCCCAACAGGGTCTTTATTTTTCTGCTTCCAGGTCTACAGCGCTGTAGCACTTTAATCACAACTAGGCCCAATGTGAATCTTTTGGAATATAACAATTCAAATCTCATTCTTGGGGTCAGGATTCAATTCAAAATTGATTGTCCATTCAAAATTACAGCCCTATTAATTCAAAAGCAATTTTCGATTGAAAATGTATTCTTGATTCAATTCATAGGGTTGCTAATTTCAGGAACTTCTCTGTATGATGCAGACAAAGAACACATGAGAAAATACCAAGGTGAATATCTTACCACATAGAAGTAAAATCACAAGGCTGGTAGGAGACATGTCTGCACTGTAACACACAGATAGACACTTTAGTGACATATATGAAACCATGAATGGAATCTTCTCTGGCATCATCTCTCATGAATATGAAGTTGGTCTCCGGCTGTATCCCTTTGTGGCATGTCGTTCCCCCCCCCCTCACTCGCTTCCCTTTCATGTCGTCATCTGTCCTGTCAAATAAAGGCCTAAAATGCCCAAAAATAATCTTAAAAAAACATTGAACATCAGGGTCCAGGTATTTTGTATGTAGCTACATACTTCTGAGATGTTATACCTGGCCTTGACAAAAATATACTAAAACTACTATAAAACTTAAACAAAAAACTGAAACTAAACTAAAACTAGTAAACACATTTTGAAAACTAAGTAAAACTAACATAAAATACAAAACCAATTGAAAATGTAATGTGCAGATTTAGAATAGTGTGTAAGTCTTAGTTGTTATTTTAGAGCTTGGATCATATCTGAAAGCAAAGCTTGAATAATTTTTTTTACTTACTTTGATGGCAATAATTCACCCTCACTTACTGCAGCTGTGAGACTCCCCAGACCAAATTATGTTGCAACTAAGCCCAGCCGCCCTTCCACTTCCTGCTGTAAATTAAAGACTGAAGACAAGTACATACAGTGCATGAATGGAGCATCACCGCAAGCATGGCTGTAGCCACGCCTGGACCGTCTGCAGTGGATGGACAGTCCTTACAGGTCATATCACAGGACATCAGGGCTCAATTGTCATTGAGCGTCACAGTCACTCATTTCGGTCTTTGGTCACAAACTCCCGCCACACATTGTATTTCATTTTTGTGATCATTTTGGGGATTTTTTAATTCAAAAACCACAAACATTTACAAACCGTTACAAATAATACGCTTGGACAAAGGAACTCGTCCCAGGACCAAACCACCCAGAAAGGGAAAACGGAAGGGACGGAGACAAAACAACACATGCAGAAACAGACACACACAACAGACACACACAAGACAAGGAACAAGGGCTGCAGCACAAGGCAGCCCAAAACCCAAGGACCCCCATGCATTCAGAGTCTTTACAGCTACTCCGTGTATCCGTGCCGTAGAGAGTTCCATTTAGACCACATCCAATTAGGAAAGGGTCCACGTGTGGATACACAGGTTATGGGGTGGTTTCCAACTGGTTGCAGATGTAAGTCCAGCAAACACAGCAGGTTTCTGAGTCCCAGAGAGCTGGAGGGCCGGTCATTCAGGATCAAAACATCGACAGTAACAGGTACAGTATGATTAAACAAGGCGGAAATTTTGAATGCAATGTTGTTCCAGAACTGACCAACAGGAGAGCACTCCCCGAACATGAGAAGATATGTAGCCCAGCGTTAGTTCTTTCAGGAAGACCTTAATCAATGCTATATTCCACAATAGAATCAGCTGTTGGAGGCGTTCACCTCCCTGCTTAACCAATCAGAATCCTGTACAAATTCCAAGGGCCAATCACAGAGTCAAAACCTTGCTTTAAAGCTGTTTCTACCTCTGCTATCAGCTGTCGTCACAGACAAAGAGTCCAACCCTCCACCCCACCTTCCACCTCCAGTCATCGACTCCAGCTGACCAGCCTCAACAATCCCCACCCCCCACATAACCACACCAGGATGTGTTTTTTCCTATGTGTGGTGTTCACACAGTGCCCCCCTAGTGCATTAGCAGTTATCACATTAATAAAACACCTGTTTTTCTGGCCAGAAACACTACGAAGCCTCCTTACTTTGGTGTGTTCCTTTATGTTTGTCCACAGATAATCCAAGGTAACAAAACGGTCCGGTTCTGTTTGTCCGAACACGGAGAAAATGGACTTCCCCAGAAGAACAGCAGGGAGCGATTTCAATCAACTTTTTAGAAGAAATGCCTTGTTTCCTTTTCCTACAGGTAGGAAAACGCGGGTGCGTGTTTCCAGAGGTCCGCGGTGCTTCTTACACCAAAATGAAATCCACTTTACGCACAGTTTTTCAACCGAAGTCGAGCAGAGGTTTCTGTGTTTCAGCATGTTTTACAGGCCACGGTTCCAGGCTGTGTTTGGGGTCCCCTTGTCCAATGGGAATCCAGGACCTCCTGGCGTTTTGGTCATTTGTGCACTAACGCCCACATACACGTGACTTGCTGGGTGCTGCTCTAAAATAGTCTTTTTCTCCTCTTGTCTGAGGAGACAATTGCTTCCCTTTGTTTCAGAGCTGGATCAGGATTGGAAATGTATGTGTAGGCCGAAATCTCTTTGTCTGTGGTTCCATGAGTTCCTCCGTGGTACTGGTGGGCCTAAAAGTGTTGACCACCATTTTTGGACATGGCAACAATTGTGTTAAAAAGGTAGCAATGATAGAAAGTGATTAGGCAATCAGACAGGTTATCAAACTTTATTGGAAGAGAAACTAAGCAAACAAGAAAATGATTACCCATGCAGTCTGTTGTCTGAACAGGACTTCCTGATTCAACCACAGCACTTACACAGCAATACATTTTACCATTCACAGAGACGGTTGTGGTTGACAAACAAAATTCAGAGACTTCAGTATGAAAGCTGCAATTTCCAAGAATCACAGAAAGACTAGTAAACACCAGAACGTCCTAGTAACTTTGTGTGTCTGAAACCACAACGTGTTGGGGAGTGTGTGTGTTTGTTTGAGTGGCAACTTTCAGTGCCAATGTATGCCGTTTGTGACAGAAACAGAAATCCCCTAATCTGTTAGACATGACTATTTCTTATGAAATATATAAAACAGAAATCCAGCATATGTATTTCATGTTTTCGGCTTAAAATACAGAAATGCAGATAAGTTTTAAAAGGTCAGTGAAATATGCGAGGGGAAAAGACACTAAATCAAAGACATTAAAAAAGAAGAATCATTTTGAGTTTTCCAGTGTCTTTTAAAAAAAAACATAAATCACACTGCGCTGAATCACTGCATATTGCTTTCTTAAAAGAGATTGATATAGTCTTGTTTCAGGAAGATACATGTGTATCAAGTGTTTCAAATGGGTTTGACGGAGTTCAAGAAATATAAAAGCATTGTTTTAATTCGTTCAAGGATGTTTCAGCCTAAGGTTGGCAATAGTTGACATTTGTCTTATTGTCAACCGATCCCATTAACTTTCCTGTTGTCCTCTGTTCAAATTTTACCCTTTTGAAAAATGTCTATATCTAAAATGTGAGTTTCTTTTTAGCAAAATTTCCACAAAAAATGGATTGGATTCCTTCCAACGCTCTTCGTAAATACAATTGATCACTTTTATTCCTCTGATCTTAACTATAAGTCAAACTAATTCATAATTTCTGAAAATTGAAAATTAAAATCTGAACAAGTGACGACTTTTTAAAATTGTTGTCTCTTTTTGACATGGGAGGACAACACAAGGGTTAAGAAAACAATATATTGATCCTATTAACAGGCATTGTGTCTGTATATACTGTATGGAGCCTGATGTTAGCACCGTTGTTGTCCAAAACTATTAAACACATCAGTGAGCCACATTGTGGCTCTGGGTGATACAATCCTTTATTACTATTGACATGGGCACTGTAGTTTACATGGAGATGATTCCCCCATGCTACGGTGCTCTATGTACTCATTACTGTAGCATACCCAATGTGTTTTAATCAGTGTCCTGTCAACTAATTAAACCCTGGATCCAGAAAATGGATTACCCCTCAAAAAATTGGCAGACAGGCTGGGTTTGTGCATTGTTTTATTGAGAAAATAGAGCCAACAGAGGAATTTCTATTTGCTTCTTGTGTTGTTATTAACAGCTTTACAGTGACGTGTTACAAATGAAATTACACTGTCAATCATCGAATACAATCACAAGACAAGGTTGATAAAGAGATTGTTTGAGGTATTAGATTTGTTATGTGAGTGACTTATCACACTCTGAGAATCTTCTGTACAGTAGTACTGCAATACTGTAGTGTCCTTTCTTATTGTACCGAAAGTTTTGCTTAGCCACTGAACCTGAACTGAAGTTTGGATCCAACACCAAGCGATACCAGAATCATAGAATTTGATACCACCCAGTGAGCAAGAAATCCTCTAGAACGCGACAAAAAGAAGTGACTTATGGACATCCAGAAGACATCCTCCAGGAAGATAATTAAAGATGTGTTAAAGACATAATTGTTGGACATCTAAAAACAGCCACCAATTGTCTTTTCCGGATGTCTCTGGTGCTTCCACATGCATACAAACATGCAAAAAACAAATAAACCCATCCACACTGTTCTGAGTGAGATCCGGTTTCTGAATGTCCTCTGTCTTCAGTCTCCGGGTGAGCTGTCCAACATCTGCACGGCTTTCTACGTGACTAGAGACGAGGTGGCTAACCGTAGCATGCTAGCTCGTTCTCAATGGCAAAACACTGCTCCAACAGCCACTAGTTGACCAGAATCTCCAAAAGAACTACTTCCTGTCCCTGTTCTACTTCCTGTCCCTGTTGTACAGGTATTCCACAAGTGTCCCTGGTCTAGAAGAAGTCTCCCAGCTGATCCTGCCTTGGACTGACCAAAGCTGGAGAAAGAGTTATCTAGCTGATGAGATCTTACCGAGCTACTGAGCATGTGCAGCTCCCAACAAAGATAGAAAAGACGTGAGATGTCTCACTCTGGAGCTAAAACAGAGACCTGAACACACAGGGGAAAACAGGATCTGCAGCAATGTGCAGTACTACAAAAATATGGTGTTTTAAAAATGAAACCATGTAAATCTATTCTGGTACAACCTCTAAATACAACTATAAACCTGAAAATGAGCAGAATACGGGCGCTTTAAGGCAGTCAGAATCAAAGTTGTTTTGAACGTCTTTTCTAGATGTAGCACAAATGTCAAAGAAAGTCTGTTCAAGACCCAAACTGACATGGAAATCCCAACGGTTCACGTTTGCAAGAATCCATCTTTCAAATATCTTCACTTCAAAACAGTTGTTTATGGTTGTCATGTCATGAAGCTGCAGATCCACACACAGGGTCATAGACCTAAATAAGATTTAAAGACCTATGAATAGATTATTGATGTTGTGTTACAGGCTTCATGAGTAACTAAATATGCCCTGTATGGATTCAGGAAAAGGAGACAGGAAACATTAGTTGTGTGCATTAGTTGTCTTTAATAACAAATGTTATAAATATATATGTAAATAACTTTCTTTCTCTTTTTTTTCACAAACTTCACATATTTTTCCTATTAAACGTCTTATTCACTTATTTCACAAATTTGCCTTTTACATTACAACACAAAATGATATTTTTTTAACCACTGAAATAATATAGTATGTTCTATGAACTTACAAATCTGTTTTTAACCAAATATTACCAACATTGTTGTAATCTTAATGGGTTCTCTGACATTCACTTGCTGTAGTTAGTCAGCTAGTGAAGTTTTCATAACCCATTTACCAAACCTTAATAAACAGGTCATTTTTACAAATACCCACTTATGTTATCAATGTCAAGGAGGTGCATTATACATAAATAAAAGTACAACATTACGGCTGCCATCTTGTGACTTTGTTTACATACTGGAGCTAGCAAAACTCTGCTAGTATACAGAAATTACTACTAGTTACCAGTTTCTAACTCAAATAAAACCCACATTTCCTGCCTCGAACTTTCTCATCTAACGTTCATGAGAACACAAATCATCTTACAATCAGATTCCAAATATAACAATTGTGACCATTGTGTTGGTGTCCCACTGGCATTGTTATGAATATAGCCTAATTGTGATAAAGTGCTTACCATTTTTCAGTGAACCCCAATCACAGCAAAGCTTACCCCTCCAAGAAATCCATTATTTAAATCTCAAAACATATTTCCAAACAAACTTCTTGTTCTGTTCTGAACAATTTCAAAACAGATGATCTGCAGCTGGAGATTGTTTTTTGGCCTCTGTTGCAGATCCGTCCCATTTCTAGTAGCTACAATAAAAGCAAAGAAACTAAAGAATAGAACAAATACAAAGGGGTTCGAAAGTTCGGGCACCACAGGTAAAACCTTTAAATGTGCATTAAGAAGCCAAGAAAAGATGGAAAAATCTCCAAAAGGCATCAAATGACAGATTAGACATTGGTATAATATGGCACAAAAAGTTAATTTACACTTTAAAAATAAAAGAAAACTGAAAAAATGGCGTAGGAAAAAGTTTGGCCCCCCTGCAGAGATAATACGTTGTAGTGCCCCCATTCTGCCTTCCAAAAGTCTTCCAGTTCTTTGAGATTTCTGGGCTGTCTGTCACCACTGCTCTTTTAAGGTCTATCCATAGATTTTACATTATGTTGAGGTCAGGAGATTGTGAAGGCCATTGCAAAACCTTCAGTTTACGCCTCTTGATGTAATCCACCGTGGATTTTGAGGTGTGTTTAGGATCATTATCCATTTGTAGAAGCCATCCTCTCTTTAACTTCAGCTTTTTCACAGATGGCATCAAGTTAGCGTCTAAAATGTGCTGAAATTTAATTGTATCTATTTTTCCTTCTACTCATGAAATGTTCCTTGTGCCACTGGCTGCAATGCAACCCAAAAGCATGATTGATCTTAACAGTTGGACAGAGGTTCTTTTCAATAAATTCTGTGCCCTTTCTTTTCCAACCCTACCTTTGCTCATTCTGCCAAAAAGTTCTACTTTATCCTCATCTGTCCACTGAACTTGTTCCCACAATGCATTAGGCTTGTCTATATGTTCATTTGCAAACTTCAAACGCTGATGTTTGTGGTGAGGACGTGGAAGAGGTTTTCTTCTGATGATTCTTCCATGAAGACCATGTTTGTACGAGTATCTCTATGTAATGGAATGGTGTGCCAACTCCAGGGTCTCCAGGTCTTTCTGGATGGATTGGGCAGTCTAACATGGGTTTTTTCTTGGTCTTCCAGATCTTGGTTTAACTTCCACTCTTCCTGATGATGGCAATTTCTTAATTACATTCCCAACAGAGGATTTTGGCATCTGAAAACGCTTTGCTACCTTCTTATAGCCTTCACCTGCTTTGTGAGTTTCAACTATTTTCAGTTTCAGTTTTCTAGACAGCTGCTTAGAAGAAGCCATGGTGCTGATTTTTTTTGGGGGGGGGTCAGATGAGTCTGGGCATTTAAAACCTTAAAATTGACATCAGCTGGTCTTTCCAGATGATGATTGAGAATAATCCATTACGCTGTCAAGTCTCAGCTTTCCAAAGGGGGGGGGGGGGGGGGGGGGGGGGGGGGGGGGGGGGGGGGTGCATGCTATAAGCTCTGCAGGGTGCCTAAACTTCTGCAGACAGCATTTTTCTTTTTCTGTTATTTTGAAAGTGTAAATGATGGAAGTAGAATCTAACTTTTTGTGATATATTATACAAATGTCTAATCTGTCATTTGATGCCTTTTGGAGATTCTTTTATTTTTTCTAGGCTTCTTTATGCACATTAATACACATTTATAAGTGGAAAAATATCAATGCCACTATTGAGGCTTAGCTTGCAGGAGAGAGAGAAAATGAAGTACTCAATAAATCAATTAAATTAAATCAAATATTGATTTAAAAATTAGGAAAAATTACATCAAGCCTGTCCTTAAACATTCAGATAAAGATTATATTTTTCTTTAACACTAGAGACAGAGACGCATTGCCAGACCTTCCTTCGCAGCACTGCTAGGGGCACTGCTAACGGCCATCTGGCCTAAATCAGGTACATCCGGCAGAAATTCCAAAGGGCGACGTATGTAGAACGTTGTGGATGTAGACTAAAAATAGCACAATGAGGGAGTCACCTAAAAATCATGGGTACCAGGATAAGCTACCAGCAATCCGAAATCATCATTCCCCTCAAGTCAACATGGTAAATGGATAATGTCGTTCCTAATGGTGGAGCACGTCAGCCCCTACTTTTGTATGGTTGTAACAACCACATCAGGCTTTCTTGTTAAAGCCAGTGGAGACGGCCACATGCTGGTGTTGCGTGCTGAGGATGTCGCAGTGGTACACCGACAGCACCCTTTCCCCACATATCAGCACCTTGGTTCTCCCTTGCATTGAAGGTGGGAGCTCCCTCTGGGGTTCGTTGAACGTGCCCACCAGGCTGATATTCCTAGCAAAAGCTGGTCATGCTGTCTGTGGTGACTCTCCAGGGCTCCTCCAGCTTCAGCACCACCTTCTCTCCAATGTGTATGTGTGGCTGAGCTGCTCTCACCTTTACCAGGTTTTGCAGATATTTGCTCTCAACGTTGCATATCAGCCAAAACTTGATTCCAAATTTGTCTGGGTTTTTGGGGATATATTGTGTAGACGGGCATCTTGCATTGGTCGGAAACAGTTTTTCATTAAGCCTGGCATGTAGCAAGCTATTGAGTTATTTGAGCGTCTCTTTTTTATCAAATTGCAGGTAGCACATGATTTCCCTGAACCTGTTCCTCTATATCGTTTCAATAAAAGATGTATGGCCCCATGTATCTGACCAAAAATGATCAATGTCAGTGTTTTATATGGTGGCCCTGAGGGCCACAACACACAACATTAAGATAACGTGCACAAATAGACCACGACACGCGACAATTTGAAAACACATGCCAATAAACCACAATGGAAGTGTTTCCAGGGGACACTTTTAAGTGATGCACACGTGCCTCAACCATCGTTTCAATGTCCATCATAGGATCAACGGGAACCTTTGGATAATTGTTCAAAAGTACCCGCAGGTTCACATACACACACGCACACAAACACACACACACACACACACACACACACACTGCCACAGCGCAGCAGACAGAGGCGGGGGAAGAGAGACTTGAATTATGACATAGGCTACATATATTACATTTAGTATTTAGAGCATACTTTTTTGTGTATTTGTTTTCTGATTAATTAGAAGAATTTATTAGGACAAATTAACAGTTTTACATAAAGTGGTAACATGCTGTGGTATTATGGAGTTTAACTCAGGTTCCTATTGATCTTATGATGGACATGTTCCATAACTAATGGAACTGCCGTCATTTTGACCGGATTCATAACTCTATAATCTCTCATGATAGAGGGCCGAGGACAGAGAGGACAGGACACACCCACACACACCTGGACTCACATAAATACCTGGACACTTTAACACTTGACTCGACACTCTATGATAATTTATGGTAAATATATTTTTCATATCTTGTTTTTTATATGTACTACTTTATTTTCTATCTATACTGTATTCTTCTTGCTAAAAACAGATAAAAACTGGAATTTTCAATTTCCTTGTGGAAGTCATCCCAAAAGGATTAATAAAGAGAAGTCCTAATTGTGATATTATTGCATTTATTGTGTTAGGATATCTTTAGAAAAAACAATATGACAACCAAATGTACAATTTAACGAGTTTAATTAAACACTTGAGTAGCCCAGATGTTTCAATAAACAATATCATGGCATGGTAAAACACATTTATTTCATGGGCTTCATTCATATCTGAAAAAGTTGGCATGGAAATTCATTTAACATAACTCATAACAGGCAAATAACACCTAACAGTATCTTATTTGAACATTTATAACCTAACCTTACCTGGCACTGCCTGAAAAATGCCCCTAAAATGGCCAAAATAGGTCAAAGTGATTCTTTGCCTTGGGTGTAATGTGTATCAAAACAATTTTTAATAAAAATGTAGTCTCTTTTAGAAAAAGTCAGGGTTGTATTTCTTTATCCAGCAAAGTTATTACTCATCCAAATTTCAAAATGGTCAAAATGACCGTCACGGCTGTTATGAAGTGACATGATCACGCAACAAGACAAACACTCTCTTATTCATCAAACCGCAGTTTTTTACAAGTTCTCGCAATTTCATTGCGTAAATATCCCACATATTCCATCGCATTTAAAAAAAACAACAACAAAAACGTGCAATGTAGTCAAGGATTTTTGCCAACATGAGTCTGAACGTCTCCTCAGTCAATGAGTCCATTGTTCCTCATTCAGGTGGTGGGTAGAGGAGCTGATGGCAGCTAGTTGCATTTCCCTGATCTACAGATGTGTGAGCCAGCACGAAGACAGGCTGGTTTCATTTCTGTTAAAGCCTCTCTGATAGCCAAGCGTCAAACACTGCCACTGTGGAAGAGCCCAACGCCACCTAGCAACTCTTCCTGGTTAGATGATGTAATGTCATTCTCACACCTAGAAAAAATCCAACCTACTGTCAGAGGATCCTGGAAGAAATGACCTAAAACCTGGGACCCGCTCCTTTCTTTTGCGAACCATACATCCTGACTCCTGAGCCAATGGTAGTCCCGAATTATCCCTTTTTAAAAAAGAAATTCCCTTCTTGAGGGAAGGAGATGGGTGGGCAATACATGTTCAGTATCTGGTTAAAGGGTGGGGGGGGGCAAAAAAACAAGGAAAATGTCAAACCTGCTACCCGTTGTGATTCCCAATGCTGCCTGTAATAATTTATGAGGGTAGTGCAATTAACATACTTGGGAAAATAAAAATAAAGAAATTGAAAATTGACACTTTTGTTGAGGCCTTCAATCGTTTTTAAGTTTCCCTTTTGATGCTTTTTTAACGCTACGTAACACTGACTTATTAACTTCAGTTTTACAGTCATTTTTGGAATTTATGGTCAATAAACCTCATTTATAGGAAATTATACCTAATGTTTGACTTAGAAAAGCAGAAATTAGGAATTATTTTGATTAAAATTAAAGGAATGGATGTTTATGGATAATCACAGACTGGAATATGTCAACTTTTACTCAATTAACTATTTAAAAACACTTCAAAGTTTTACTCCAAATGCTATAAAATTGAATAAGACGCCCCAAAATTAATGAAAGTAGAGATTTGTACTTGGCAAAGAGCGTTAAGGGGAATCAATCATGTTATTTTGGGGAATTAAAAAGAACATTGATATAGGAAAACATGTCAATTTTTCCCCCCTCGCTCCTCCAGCGAGACCGCCATCGGCTCCTTGGTTCGGTATTTGGGTTCCTCACACCCCCATCGGCGTCTAGACTCCATCTACACATGAGTGAAATCCGGTGGATTTCCCAGCAGCAACAGAGCAACCCTGGAAGTGGAATGTCAAGGATCTAGACCCCGAAGGGCTAGACAACATATACTCTTATTTGAGTGTGGGCAGCCATAACACAATCCACAAGCCAGTCTGAGCTAGGTTAGTGCCTCAGCGTCTTCGGTCTTCCTATGATGTACTGCTGTGATCCTTATATGTTGGATTACACACACACACACATGATTTATATTCATATCTTAATTTAGTGCCATGTAATCATAATACATAACAGCAAGTGAGCAGGACTTTCACTAAGCTTTTCATGAGAGTTGACGTTGTTACTAAAGTTATTTAAATCACCAAAAACCAGGTACTGTACCTTACTAAACCTGGGGTTAGGAGGCCCCTCATGGCGTGGGGCTCCAGGGTAGTTGCCCACCTTTAAACATTACTCACATTTGGCCCTGAACATGTCAAATAATGATGTGTAAAACTGACGCTTAACAAACCACGGTTGCACTATATCTCTTTTTACAAATGTTGTGGCTAGATGTCTTTAAAAACACACACACACACACACAGCTCCCAACGAAGGAAATACTGAACTGTGGTTTACGTTGCATGTCACCCAGCTCTACTCCTATCCAACCCCCCCCCGACCTCATCTTACTCAGACTCTGTGGCTCTTTAACAGCGTCACACTAGATCCTTCTTTGCTCAGTCACGCTGTTAATCTATAGTTCATTTTCTCTCATATTTCATTCACAATATTCATTTCAGTTTTATTAAAGGTCTCAGATCATAACATACATAAAGTCTCTCGAGACACTTTATAAACTGAATGGGTCTAGACCACACTAAAATTTGCAGCTTTAATTATTAGTTTATTTTACACGTTAAGCCTGTACACACAACACAACACATGTAGTTTATTAAATACAGTTTTATTATAAATTACCCAACAATATAACGGCCTATAAGTCCAGCTAAGAATAATTAGACCACTAAACACTTGATTGACAGAACAGTTTTGATTGTTTCCAGTTCTTAAAATGGGAGGATTTTTCTGCGTCGAGTACTTTAACTTTTAACACTTTAAACACGTTTTATGAAGACAGAAATCATTAGTAGTGGTATTTTCGGCCACAAGCTGGCAGCATACGCTGACATTCTACGGGGGAAGAATTCCTGCCTTGGAAAATGAGAGAGGCGGGGCCCAAAATAGGAGAAGATGGGAGCCAAGGGGTAGGAGTTGGAGGGAATGGGAAGAAAGATGAGAAGAGAGCCGAGAAAATGGAGTGTTTGAGTCATGCTGTCACATCTGAAGCTAAATGGATCTTTCCAGTGTCCAGAAAGTAAGACCTCTGTCTGGCTCTCTCTCCCTCCGTCCTCCTCACTCCCTCTCTCTCTCTTTCCATCTCTCTCTCTCTCTCTGTCTGTCTCTCCCTTTTGACAGTCTCTCTGTCACACCGAACGATGAGGTTTTCCAGTCAACCTGCAAACAGATGTGGAAGCAGCTGCTTCTCTCACCGCCCAACGACGCCGGACAGATCAGCCTGGAGCCGGACGGCAGCAGCGTGCCATCTTAACCAGCAGTGAGCTGTCCACGTAAGTACGCCGCACCCCCATGCATGTATGTGCTGTCATTATGGTAGGCTTTCAGCAGCCGTCTGTCTGCCGCATACACAGAACACACATGTAGGCTACTGCTGATGGCTCCCACTCAGTACAAATGAAGATGCTTTAACATGCAGTCCATAATCAGGGCCCCCCGTGGTGGTGGAAGTATTCAGATCTTTCACTTGACCCTTGTGTTGTCTTCAGGTCAAATTTGACCGGTTTACAAAAAACTTGCTATGTCAGAAAAGATCGTTGAAAAAAGAGAAATGTTGAAAAAAACTACAAAAAACAGGGAAAAATCTGGATTAATTCATGGAAAATTCTTGTTTTAAACGCTGAAAAAGTGATCCCAAAAATTTGGAAAAAGGGACAAAAAAAACTTCGAAAATATTACAAAATCTACAAAGAAATTGTAAAAAAAATTAAATTTTAAAAAATTACAAACAGTGACAAAAATTGGGAAAATATTGAGAAAAGTTTAGAAAAAGAACAACAAACTGTTCCAATTTCAACCCAGAAAAACACAAAGTTGCAGGTCGATGGGAAGACGAAGTAATACCACACCGTAAAATAATGATACTAGAAAATGTATTTAAAGTGTTAAAAGTTAAAGTACTCAACGCAGAAAAATCCTCCCACTTTAGGAACTGGAAACAATCAAAACTGTTCTGTCAATCAAATGTTTAGTGGTCTGATTATTCTTAGCTGGACTTATAGGCCGTTATATTGTTGTGTAATTTATATTAAAACACAGTATTTCATAAACTACATGTGTTGTGTTGTGTGTAGAGGCGTAACGTGTAAAATAAACTAATAATTAAAGCTGCAAATTTTAGTGTGGTCTAGACCCACCCTGTCTGTAAAGTGTCTCGAGAGACTTTATGTATGTTATGATCTGAGACCTTTAATAAAACTGAACTGAATAATGTGTATAAAATATGAGAGAAAATGAACTATAGATTAACAGCGTGACGGAGCAAAGAAGGAAATAGTGTGACGCTGTTAAAGAGCCACAGAGTCTGAGTACAATGAGGTCGGGGGGGTCGGTTAGGAGTAGAGCTGGGTGATTTTTGAGAAAATCTAATATTGCAATATTTTTGACCAAATACATATATACATACATAGTGGTAAAGAGCTTCAAGGGAAATTAAAGAGAAAATAAATATATACTATGTTACTATGTTTACATGCATGCATACTGATGTGATCCCATTGAAAGACAATAACTGATCATAACTAATTATTGGCCAGCCCCTAGGCCTCTGTCCTCTCCCTTTATGTGACAGTCAATAACCACGATCATACCCTTAATCAGCTGTTGTAACCATGACTACGATAGTCTAAGCAAACATTAAACATAGTGTTGTCCATTCAGGGATTCTTTACAGTTTAAGAAGACACAGGAAAATGACGTTGTCATGTTGAACGAGGCCTTTATGTGTCGTTGTAGACGCCATGGTCAATGTGTTTTGTCATTTAATTTTTTTTTGCATAAATAAACATAATTGTGTAACTGGTGTAAGTGTCTTTCCCTTGGGTCAAACTGACCCGTTTCAAAGGGATTTTATGTTAGAAATATGGATTTCTTTCAACAAAATTTGCCCCAAAATAGCATGGATGATTCCATATGTTCTTCAGGTGACATTAATGATTACTTTCATTTACATTTTGGGGTGTTTTATTTCATCTTATAGAAGTTGAATTCTTTTTTTTAGGAAGGTTTCAAAACTGTATCCGGACTAAACTTGGACATCTACCCATCTGAGATCCACTCAACATCCTCAGATCTCAACTATTAGTCAAAATCATTCATAATTTCTGCCTTTTTATCTATGTATAATATGATTTACATGAGGTTTGATGACCATGTATTCCAAGAATAAGTGTAAGAGCTGTTATTAAACCAGCTCAGGTTTTAAAAAAAGCTAGAAAAAGTGACAAATTAACCAGAAAAAAATGACAAAAACATTGGAAAAGCCCCCAAAAAATTCAATTTTGACCCGGAAGGACAAGTTCATGGTTAAGGGGAAGACAACACAAGGGTTAGGAGTTTCACAAATGTGTCATATGGGTCATATCTATAACTGACACCAACAATTCATCTTTTTATCTCAACTAAACTTATGTTTTCTCAATTGGACCAATCTAAAGTAACCAATGTAAAATCATCCAATCTAATTTGAAGGAATCCAATCTATTAAATCAGAAGTAAAGTAATCTCATTTACATGTAACTCATTGAAGCTTAATAACTCACCTGTTCTTCTGCAGCTTTGACAATTACATAATTCACCCTATAACATGTTTTCATGTCACCATGACTGCTTTTTTAGGGTAGGATCTGAGCTGGTTGTCTAGGCGTCAGCAAATGGGGATATTTTTAATAAATTAGACTTGTTTGTAGTGTGGTCTGTCTCAAAAAGACACATGCAGTCTGTCAAAGTCCTGCTATTCACTGAAATACTGCTGTCTCAGGAGAAATGGTTTGGGAAAAATCGTGTTTTTCTCTCATTCTATCCAACCAAACTAACAAGAGTGAGCTTACTGTAGCTACTTATAGTACCCTGGAAGGTTGTTTTACAGCCTGCGAACTTGATTCTACAACACAACAGTCAATCAAAATAATGAATACAAGAAATAGGCTTCAGCTGCAATCACTGTACATAATGATGAATATGTGAGTTTAAGAAAAACCGGAAAGACACTTATCAACATGCACTGGATGCACAAACATATAGAGCACTGGAACCTATCGGCTACATGTTCAATAACTTTCAGCAACAGGAAGCTTGTGTATGATACATACCAATAAAACTGACTGCGTGTTTTGGGATTTACTTGCAATGCATTATTATTCCCACATGTTCAGTTTATTCCTAAACACTTATTATTCAGGTCAAATTGACCCATTTCACATTTTTTGAAATTTTTTCTACCTGAAAATCAACGGCCTTGCCTTATTTTCTGTGATAAACATGTATTCTTGACTTAGTTAAGAAAACTATTCTGGATTTAGGTTGTTTCCATATTGTATTTTTAACATGAATTATAACCTTATGATAAAAAATGAACCCCACCTCCATTTTTAATTGTGCTCTAGTAGAGACTGATGCATTCCCTAAACATATATGTTCTCTCAATTGTTTGAAATTGAGATAAAGACAATATTTTTTAATAGATTATGAAGTAGTATTTCATTTCAGAACTGTTTTTAAAACCCTGAATAAGTCTGACCTTCGGGACCCGAGAGGGTCCCGAAGGTGAAGACAACACTAGGGTTAAATGATGATGGTATTCTATATTTTTCTTCTTGTCATAAATCCCATGAAAAAGGCCAAACCTAACAATGAAGAAATGATCCTACATTGTGGAAAGAATTTCCAAGGAGGTTGACTTTTCTGTTAACAATTAAGATCCTTTTTTTTCTAACACAAAAACATCCACAAAATTGCGTTCGTTAAACCCACCAGACTCCATGTAAATAAACAGCCATTTTAGCAATGTAAAATACACGGCATTCAAAGTCGACAGAAACAAAACAAAACTATACAAATCTGTTTTTGGTCTTCTTTCCAATTTTCTACAAATCCCAACTCTAGTTTGGGTTGAAATAAACCTGTAGTTTACCGATTTACGTGTGATAATATGTCGGCTCTGTACACGCTAAAAGTAGTACTTTTTTAAATGGAGTCTGGTGGGTTTAGCGCTAGCAACCTCAGAACTGTTTCTGGTTAAATAGAAAGGTCTCAAAAGAGGTTTTAAAGGTCTATCTCTGAAAGGATTCTTTCCATAATGTTCTCAGACAGTCAGAATATTAATCTGAGGCTGTCAGTGGCAAAATGAGCACTTATGTGAAGGTAAATACAAGCTGGACAATTGCCCTGATAAATTAGAATGTAGCTTGTTTTGCCGCTGCCAACTGCAGCAATCTCGCTTAATACTGGACCGGTGTCTAAGATTGTTCTTCCCATCAGTCACTTAGACCCAAAAATTTAGGAAAATCTCCCCTGGATAACTTGCATCATTCTGAAGGGTTGAATAGCTGCAATTTTCTCTTTTTAGCATTTAGCTTAGCACAGCCCCATTGCAACCATAAACAACACTGGCTTGGCTGCATCGTCCAATGAAAACCAACGGGTCCACAAACCAATGGATGCTACATTCTCTATATTTACAGTCTATGGTGTTTATCCAAAGTTTAATATATCCTTCCTCTGCGCCATAGAGCTCCATGTACTGCCAAGGATTCATAAAATAAAAGAGCACCCAATGTGTATTAATCCGCCGCTGAAAAGAGTACCCAACAAATAAACTATTTCCTCCTATTTTTCTAACTTTTAAGAAAAACTACAGTGACCAGCTGTTTCAGGAAATGAATGAGGCTTTAAAAAAGGTTTGTGCGGGATTGCGATTTGTTTTTTGTAGCAACAATTCAATATTTAAAGCCGTTAGAATCAATATTTCTTATAATAATAACAACTTGACAATGTGAAAGGGTTGGCTTGCCGTGATGAACTTGTGCTTTTTTTGTGAGTTGGTAGTCTGGTAAGTTCAGAAAATGACATCATTTTACTGTAATGCAGCCTTTTAAACCTTTTGTCATACCAACATATTACAAAATCCAATCTACCTAGCCTCATATATTAATATACATATGATGTAATATCGATATATCGCCCAGCCAGACTGTAAGCTCTACATATCAGGACACAAGAAATAGGAAGTACTTCTCAATGGATATTCGCCATTTTTGGAGTGATAGCCCTAACATGTGTCTCCCTACTGTGTGTGTAAGTGTGTGTGTGTGTGTGTGTGTGTCTGTGTGTGGACTGCAGCTGCTGGGAGAGAGGGAGAGGAGCAAGAGACATTGAAAAGAGATGGGTGACATGGAGGACGAGAGGGACTGTATAAGTGAGAGGTGTAGCGAGAGGAAGGGAGGATTAGGGTGGGTGCCTGCGGTGGAGCATGATGTCAGAGGAATGCGTTGAGCCTCTCCTTTAACAAGCTGGAGCCGTGTGGAGCGCCGGCCACCTCGCACTTTTTCTCACACACAAGAACACACACAAAAACGTTCACCCAGTTGAACACACTGCATACACACTCTCGCTTTCACGAACACATCAGAACCAGAAAGGCTTTAAAACGCTGACACAACTACGTGTGCATGCTTTATGAGAGAGTGGCATTTAAATATAAATTATGCCCGACTCACATTGTCATTATTAGTATTGTGGAATGTGTTTTCTGTGGTCAATTTTCCTCTTTGTTAAGCCCCCCCTCCCCGCATCCGGCCCCGCAGCTGCAGCCTGTTGCAGGGATTACGGAGATGGACGAGGAGGAAAGGAAAGCAAAAGAGAGAGAGAACAGAGGAAAGACAGGCAGAAAGAAAGGGAGTGGTGGAGAGAGAGAGAAGGGACAGGCGGGTGGAAAGAGAGAAAGTGACTGATCCAATGTGTGGGAGAGCCAGACGCTGGGAACAGCTGGGGAGACGATGACTAATATTAGCGGTGAGGTAAGACGGTGGAGGATGGAGAGGACGGGCTGGGGCAGCTGCTACTGTAAACTAACCAAAGTGAAGTCAAGTGTATTTATAGCAGCGTAGTCATGATACCACAAATGGTCACTTTAATGCCAAAACGTTAACCCCTACATCTACAAATCCTGCTAACTATTTTACTCTGTAAAGATATAGTGGAGTAACGGGGTCCTCAATGTTCTTTTAATTCCCCGAAATAACATGATTGATTCCACCCAACGCTCAAATCTCTACTTTCATTAATTTTGGGGCGTCTTATTCAATTTTATAGCAAAAATGGAAGTGTTTCTGAAATGGTATTGAGTAAAAGTTGACATATTCCAGTCTGTGATTATCCATAAACATCCATTCCTTTAATTTTAATCAAAATAATTCCTTATCCTTATGAATTATTGTCCACAGTGCCATGGTTACCATTGCTAAGCCTCTGTCCTGGTTGACAGGTGTAGCTACAGCTGATTTTACCTTTGCAAATACTATTTTTATATGTATTTCCTCATATATTAAAAAAATTATTCAGACTGTCCCCCACCCACTCTTTATCAAATGTTACATAATCTCACTTCAAGTACTACAAAAACTGGGAATACGTGTTTAGCAGAAGTTTCCAAATTAAAAAATCTTGCTTCCCGGTCGGACTGCAGTCTCTGCTGTTGTCCGTATCTAAGACAGGAGGACAAAAGTCCAATCTTATGATTGACAACATGTCATATATGACATAATATGTCACCTTTTTCGTCTCAGATAACAATAAAACCTTTACTGGATTTCAGGTTTTCATGTCATGTTCTTCATGGATAATGAATGCTCTTCAGACTCAATGTTCGTGTGATTTGTTTTTTATATCCCCATTCTGGGAAAAGATATTGTAACAAAATCTGGAACAAAGTCAGGGAACATGTCTATAAATAGTGTTAGTGAGTAGTAAACAGGCTGTAGAGAAAGGGGAAGTGCTTCCTGGACAGAAAGTGATGAGGCACCTCTGTCCGAATCAAATATGTCATTTGAAACCCCATAAATATTTGTGTGTAGGGTATCTTAACTGTCTGCAGTCAAGCTTCATGAGTAAGGAAAAGGCCAATTAGCTCTTTCCCACTCGCAACGCAAGCACTGAGTCATTGAGTCAATCTGTCATGGTATGTTCCATGTCACATTAAATCCAAACCCAGTGTAGACTTCTTCTAATCGTCTGGTAAAAACAATTTTAGATTCAGAATCAGATGTATTACCAAGTAATTCAATAAAGTTATCTCGAGACACTTTACAGGTAGAGTAGGTCTAGACCACACTCCAGAATTTACAAGGACCCAACAGTTCTAGTAGTTTCCTCCAGAGCAAGCAACAGCGCGACAGTGGTGAGGAAAAACTTCCTTTAAGGCAGAAACCTCTGACAGACCCAAACCCAGACCCAGGCCCAGACCCGGACCCAGACCCAGGCTCTTGGTAGGCGGTGTCTGACGACCGGTTGGGGTTAGAATGAAGAGTGGCAATAAGAGTCACAAAAAATAGTAGTTTGTAGTAGTTCTTTGCATAAGGACTCCGGGGAATGACTCCCCAGAGCTAGGTTAGTAACAAGTTTTTCTGGGACATGGATGCGCACAAAATGGAAGGTAGTTTTCACATCTCACTAAAAAACGCAGTAATCTCTGTCAGTCAGTACGTTTCCGTGCACACCAGTGACTGGGGTATGGTCTTACCCCGGTTAGTGAACAACCGGGTAATAACCGGGTAATGCCGAATGTGGAGAATGATGGGAGTAACTCTACCTCCGCCAACGCTCAACTGGCTTTGTCTTCCAGTTGACCTATGTCAACATTACACCGATCGAGCTTGTAATTAGTAACGTAGGACCGTACAGTGTTCCCGCAAGACGACTGACAGCCTGTTCAGCTGATTGTGACGTTATCTGTGTGGTGGGTGTATGGAAGGGTGGGAAGGTAAGACCCAAACGCTGAGAGCAGGCAGGCAAAGTTCAGCTTCAAAGGTGAAGGTTTAATGAACAAAAAGAAGCACAAACCGACAAAAGGTGTCCAGCAAAACAGGAATCACAGGATAACGTGGACTAACCACACAGATACACCAGTCAGAAATAAGGATGTGACACAGGACACGGGACGCACAAAGACTAAATCCAGACAATAGGACAAAAACACCAAACCAGAACAATCTGTAACCAGTGTCAGATGGTATTAGCGAGCTAACTAGGTCCATCCACTTTTTTTTTACCTAGTATTGGCCAATTGTCCATGCATACACAAAGTGACGTAACACGATTGGTACAGGTCCTATCCCTTGACCAAGAGATATCCTAACATTACCACGCAAGATCAAATGCCTAACACCAACAAATTGAACTCTATGGCCACGCCAGTGGGTCTTGGTGTAGATTTTACCAGTTCAAAAACCACTCAAGCTGAGTGGGGAGGGCAGTTGATGCTTAAACCGATCATAGCACGGTTATTGTGTATTCATGCAGGGGTACAAACAACTTCATTAATTACACAGATACACACAACACAACCAAATACATTAAAAAAAAAGATGCGAAAAGAAAAGCAGACAAATCTGGAAAATAAATGCAACAAGAAACCGCTGCATCCAGATTACACAACAGAAGTTCTCCAGACCTCTAGGGGGAGGGGGAGCACTAAGTGGAACAGCTTGATCTTTGACCCCACAGAGAGAGAGAGAGAGAGAGAGAGCCAGGACATGTTCAATCTTCTGTAAATATGAAGTCTATGTTTGAGATGTGTTTTCTCTTGTTTGGGGGGTCTGGCTCAGGTCCCAGAAGTGTCTGTAAGCTTGTGGTAATAAAACATTTAAAACTGCATCAGCGTTTAACGTTGACGTTTGTTTAAGCCATTTTCCATGAGAGGGTTTCGGGATAATATTGTGAATTTACAACAAAATAACTGATTATCAATCTGTATTCATGTTGTGGAGCAATTTGCTCTTGAAATAATGAAGGAAAAAAAAAGACAGGATTTCTGGTCCTTCCCTGTAAACCAGGTCATAAAAAGTTATAGTATTCATTATTATGATGGCCGTCCTGTTTAGTTCAAAAACATCCAAAACACCAAAGTACAAAAACAGAGGGGTTCAGATCTGACGCTTTTATTTTGAAAATTCAAAGATCGGGGATGGCACCAGCCGGGAGGGCATGAGACGGGAGCATAGACTGTGTAATCATAATATTAATTTGACATACAGTCTATGGATGGGAGGTATGAGATGGGTGGTCTCCAGGCTGCAGCCACACCGACTCTTATAAACAGGCACTTAGTGCTCCCCCTAGAGGTGTGGAGGACTTCTGTTGAGGGGTTTTCTGCATTTATTTTTGCATTGCTTCTTTTTATCGGGGTCATCTGCTTTCCTTTTTGCATAATTTCTATGTTTTTTCAGCGCGTTTATGTATTTGGTTGTGTTGTATTTGCACTTAATGAAGTTGTTTTCTTACTTTACTTGGGTTTGGTCTATGTGTGTGTGTTCTCTTAAGGTGCAGGGTGTTTGCCCCTGTCGGCCTCCGCAACAAACAATTACAATTAGATGTATCAGTACAGTGTAAGGAGCCAGTGCAAATACAATGACCTACAATGTAAAAGTTGTGTCTGCAATACTGCAATTGCATGTATTTTAAATGGATCGGACCATTTTTCAACAATCAAGTCCAACCTCCACTGGAAAATCCTCCTCTGTTTCAAAAAGTGTGCGGAAAAGTTGATTTTGGAAGGCAAGACTGCTTATTCAGTGCACTTTTCCACCGGCCCTGCATGGTAAAATAAAGAAGCCACTGTTTCATAATTCCTGAACATTTAATGTGCCATTGCCTATTTCACCACAGCCCTGCACGGCGTAGGAACTTTTTACAGGCAGCCGTACGCCCTCCGCAGTAGCCTGGGGCCTGAAAGGACCTCTCCCCAGTAAAACCGGAGAGCAAGAAATAAGTAGCTCAATTATGTGTGTGTGTGTGTGTGTGTGAGAGAGAGAGAGAAAGAGAGAGGGCTTGACTGTAAATATAGAGCGGAATTCATTTGGCTGTTGGTTTTAAGCTGGCCTCCACATGTTGTAAAAATACAGATGCAAAGCAGAAGCAGGTTACTGTAGGGCACAGAGGGACAAAGAGAGTTCTTTGTGTGTCGTGTGCTTTCAGGAAAGTGGACTGGAGTGAGTCATAGAGGGGTGAATAAATCTGGGAGACTGCTCGGCTCTGGTGCACGATCAGAGAGATTAGGGTCTTTTCAGAAGGTAAGCATACTGGCTGGGATCCGCATTGTCTCACTGCGGTCCTCATGTGAATAGGTAGACAATGGCTCTGCAAGTAAACGCCAAGTGCTCAATGCGTGGTAACCATGGCGCTTCTTCTGTTGTATCCCCGCTGGTACAACTGAATGAAATTCCCCTACCTCTTCCTTTGGGACGGCGTTCTAACCTCTGGTCTAACTGATCCTCGGATCCCTGCAGGGTTATTCCAGACAGCTAGCTAGACTATCTGTCCAATCTGAGGACTATGGTT
>NC_048417.1:27886663-27893860 GCF_013103735.1 Etheostoma cragini | reverse complement strand
CTTTGGACATACACATGTTCAACTAAAACAAGTTCTAATTGAAAATGAATTCTTAGTCAATCGTTCCATGTCTGATAGACCTTTAGTGTTAGAATCTAAGTCCTCAGGACTGTCTGTGCTGCTGTTCCTGCAGTCTAACTTTACTCTATCTGTTCACAGCTCGGCCCGTCTCTCCACAGTCCGCTCTCTCCACTTGGTGAAGATGTAGTCTGTTTGATCTACATGGAGATGTCTCCAAACACTGTCTCCTCTGTCTCGCTGCCTTGGTCACTGTGGTTGCTGTTCTTTCTGGCCCCCGTCACCCAGACAACAAGCTCCGCGCCCTCGTCTGAATCTCCTCCGCCGGTCAACACCACGCTGCTGTTCGACAGCGACGCCCCGGGCAACAACCTGCGGAACTGCAGCTGCACCACACCCATCCGGGACTGCGACGAGGCTCTGGCCAACTCGCTGTGCAGCTGTCACACTGTTTTGCGCTCCGCTCTGCTCCCTGCCGGGCTCAGAGAGCCTGGACCCCTCACTGTGTGGGTAAAGGAGCTCTGGGTCCTGAAGGAGCTGCTGAACAGGAGCACGGTTGGCCATTTGCAGTTGTCTTTTTGTGGAATAGAGCCAATGGACAGTGAGTACCTGGCTCTGCTAGGTCTGAAGACCCTCAAGATCCACAGCGCAGCTCCAGACGCTCCCTACCCCAACCAGGAAATGACAGTCTCCCCAGCAGCAGGGGTTGCGGTGGAGCTTGAGGCCCTCTCCTTTGACTACTCCTCTTCCTTCCATGTGACCTTCCTGGATGTAGCAGTTCTCAATGGCCTCTCTGCCCTGAAGGCATACAGTGTGGTGGGACCAGCTGCTCACACGCTCTCCCAGCAGTTCCCCCACCTGGCCTTGCCCCTTTCTCTGGATCTGGCACCCTCTGATACTTCTGATCACCTTACGGACCCCAGTGATCAGGCTGCAAAGCCTCCACACAATCTGCTTTTAACTTTTGTCTACTAACAACAAACTTCTATTCGTTAACATGGTCAGGTTTGCAGGAAAAGTGACAAATGATGCAAAGGAAAAATGGCAGATGTGGATTACAATAACCTGATGGATGACCGGCTGCTGTACTGTCGGTCTGGCCCAAAGGGGGCTTTGAACCGAGATGGTGACACCACTCTCACGCTGATGCTTTTTCTTAAAGGAGACAATTGACTTCAGAACTCTTGCTGCTGCTTTTTTTTGCCTCGAAATGTCTGCGCTCACAACGCAGACGGACACAAGGTTTGGGAATATTTACACCAGCTACAATTTCAAGTCTTACTACAGCATAGTTTGGGTACCGACCCATGACATAAGGAATGTTGATTTGCTAACCAGGAAGCTGTGACAACCCAGATTCTTCTTCTTTTTTGGATCACAAATGATCTGAAGCAATGCATTGCTGCTGCTAATTTCCGCAGACTTCAAAACCATGGGTATACTGTGTGTTGACATGTATACAGTACATAGTATCTGATAGCCTGTTATAGTTGTACAGGAGAGTGTTTTAAGCTGTACAGGTTCTGATTACAAATGTTGGTCCCACTTAAGGCATCCAATTATTTAATTGATAAAGGACTCCCTTTAAAGGCGTTAGAAGCAGTAACTGATGGCTATAGAAATGTGTGTAAAAAGTTACTCTGTGCGAATGAGCTGCATTAAACACAGACGTGGTCCCCTAGTAATACCAGCCCTGATGTCGATCATCGGGAGTTCAGTTGTGTTTCTAGACTACGTTTTTTAATCAAACAGGTAATGACCATTTCAATATTTCGCTTTCCCCACGCTTCCAATTTCGAATATGAAAGTGACATACTTAGTAAAGTAGGAAAAAGCCATGAATAAGAGTAAATTTGGGGATGGCAGTTTGGGAAATACCTGGTGTTTCTCCCTTCTGTTTGTTAAAAATGCAGTTCTAAATGTTGCTAATTCATTAATAAATACTTACTGTTATCTTATTGGTATCTACAAGCTGGTAGAGGTGGGCGATATGGCAAAAATATCATAAAAAATCTGGATAGCCGCACAAGGTAACGTTATTAATGTTCTCAAATGCAACACTGTAAAGCCTCGTTAAGGGTTCTTTTCTTAACATTCAGAACATTAATATAGCAGCGAGGTGATATTTGCTCTGTAAAGACATAGAATATGATGCTCTGCTTGCACTGTAGCTGTTAGCGCTCCCTATTTCCTCACCCCTCTCCCTCCGGGTGTAATCAGCTGATATGAGCTAGCTAGTAGGAGCACCATTGGCGTTGTTAGCTCAGGGCTAGCGTTGCACTGATGTGTGCAGGGGAAACACTGAAACCACAGCAACTGATGTGCACTGTAGCACAATGCTAACGATCTCGCTAAAGTCCTGGAGACATCGTTCACGCTCTAATATTGTCACATCACAAACCCCAACTTGGCATCCCAAAACTTCTGCTAATTAAATGTCATGACTTTTAAATGATCCATAAAGCGATCCATAAAGTAAATTATGCAATAACTCAATATAAATGGAGCTTATGCAAATACAGTAAAAGCAAGCTGTTAACATGGCCCAGTAGTCAGCATGATGAGAGTGAATACTTTTTACACATAAGTCTTATATATGTACTTAGCGACTCCCAAAATGACTTTTCTGCAGATGTAGGCCTACTCATAAAGAATACTCAGTGTCCATTTTAAACACCAGGTAGCTGGAATATGAAGGTAAATGTGGTGCAAATGTCCGAGCGCTTAAATGCGATGTGAGCACTTGTAGAACATGATTTGAGAGCTTGTAGAAAAAAATCTGTAGTGTGGAAACCCGGCTGTCCTGCTGTTTTTCTACAAGCTCTCAAATCCTATTCTGCAAGTGCTCACATCACATCTACGAGTACAGACAAACAAACGTGATGTTTCATCTCTGTGTCCACAGCTGGTCCTGAAAATGTTGTTTCTGCTTAAAAAGCTGGTTCCTTCATACCTGTCACCGACAGCATCCTTGCATGATCAGATGGCACACGGGTGTTACCGTAGCCACAACTGTCCAGAAAGACTGTGGTCTGACACACCAGCTGCTAGAAGAATATCTGAGACAGACTACAGGCGGGAGATGTTCCAGCTGCCAAGTGGGTGTGAGACTCTATGATCCGCTCCCATCCAGGTGTGTCAGACACAGGCTATCAGGGCAGCAGACAGTAGGGGGGACTGCAGACTTTAGCCACTCTGCAGTTGTTAGTTGAGTTTTACACGAAGACAGATGAGAAAGGAATGGCAAGATAAGTCAATGAGGGGAGAAACATAACAAATGCACAGGCTTCCATATATATGTGTATATTTAGAGGAGATGAGGACTCACTGAGTGGTTTGAGTCTCTAAATGATGGACCATGATGTTTGAACCTAGGTGTGGATGATGGGAATCCTGTCCCCAGCAAAAGACCGGGACAAAGTCTGCTAACTTATGGACCAGAAGAGGTATCGCAGAGGGTCTCAGGGGCTTACAAAGTACAGGGATTTAGCAGGGGCCCCAGTTGGTTATATAGCAGGGAAGCCTATTGCTGCCATACATGATAAAGAATAATATAGTAATAGTAGTAATATAGTATCATGTTATAATGTGAAACGTTTTCTAATACCAAGGCGTTTTTCGCATTACCAAATCTCAAAGGATTTTTAGGATATGTTCACACTCTTTTTTTAACCCCCCTGCGTCCATTTTACATCATAACCCTATGCAGTAAACCAGGTTTTTTACTACTAATGCACGCTTATCAACTGTTTCTTGTCAAAAAAGACGCCTAGTGTGAACATAGCCGTAGAGGTCTGGGTTATGTGGTCTGCTCCGACTGCGGCATGTGACAGGTCTTGTGTAGGTGAACTGCTGGGGAAAGCAGAAAGCAAAAGGACAAATTCCTGCTTTGGGGATTAATATTAATATAGCGTCATCGAAAAAAAAACAAGATGTACTGTGGCAGCTGAGAGCTGGAACCAAACCAAATGATCCAGTGTGGGGTCCGAGTCTGGACCAGAGCTGGATGATCCTTAGGAGGGAGGTTTGAGTGCTACGCTTTGTTGGGTGATAGTGAAAGTGGTCTGTTGTCGAGGTAAGGACATCTGCCCGTGCTAAAAACAAAGAAGAATGTGTAAGAAAACAAAAACCCGTAAGACAAGGACTGTGTCGGTCTGCTGCGGTGCGAGCCGATGGAGCGGCGCAGTAGGCCCATCTGCTGCGCTTTTCCAGCTGGTCTTATTAAGACCAGATGGTCTAATAAAACAAGTTGTTCTGAAACAGGTTTAAATGGACGGCCGATAAACAACGGTCCCAGGGTTAAGATCCTGTCTCGCCAGCCAACACATCTCACCCTGGCTAGATCAAAACAACGGACTTTGGATCTCTGGGGAGTTGTTAAGCCACTTAGAGCCAAGTTGGCAGGGCTCTGTGGGGGGAGAGGGGGAAAGAATCATGTTGGCCCTAATTCAGGAAACTAGTCCGAATATCCCGGATGTTCTTCAATGGTCTGTTATTTTCTAGATGGTTTTTGCGAGAGGAATTAGAGGACTAGGGATTGACTATGCACCAACTTTCTTTTCCCGAAAAGGGTTTCATGGTCTCTTTCTCTTTGGGGTTCCAGCTCACATCCTGTGAGAGACTGTGTTAAAGCCGCTCTCACAAACACAGTCCGGGGCCAACACTTCTGTTCCGTAGATCCTTCAGCAAGTGCGTGTGTGTGTGTGTGTGTGTGTGTGTGTGTGTGTCACTCATGATCCCAGTTCTTTTAGATGATGGGCCCCATCACAGTTGCAGCACTAGTGCTAAGTTGGGAAGGAAGCTTGTGTTGTATTAATTTACTTCTAATCCACCATAATCCCTTTTATATAAAAAGAAAGCAGGGTCCATGTTTGCAGGACTTGCAGGACTCAGTTGCTCCCCACCCCAAAGAAGCTGCTTTAGTGTTGGGACTTTGCACTATGTTGAGCGCCTCCATTTTAAAAAAAATTTTTTTTTAACCCTTGTGTTGTCAAAAAAAAAAAATTGAACACTATCATCACTTTTTTTTATTTTATTTTTTGTTGTTGTCACTTTTCACTGTTTTGTGCTTTTTTGATGTTTTTTTCAAAGTTACTCGATATTTCTCATGTTGACGTTTTTCAGCGCTTATTTCAAAGGCCCATTTTTCTGGGATGAAAAAACTGAAAACGGGTCAAATTTGAGCCGAGGAAAACCTGAGGGTTAAAGAAGGTCGATGAGTGTCCCCAACCTGTACAGAACAAACCGAAACTGAAACCATGATGAATCATAAATGACTCTTCAGATTGTAGAAAAACACATTTTGCACATCTCCTGGAAGTTTTTTGGGAAGTTCTTATGAATTTGACTTTTACTCCAGTACATTTCCCCGAAGCATCTTAGTTACTTGTTACTACAAAATAAAAGCAGAAGACATTAGTTTCACTAGAAAATAGCATTAGCGTGTCATTGCTCCTAGAATGCGCGCTCCATTCCACTTGGTGATGTAATGGTGATGTTTTGTTGCCGAGCGACAAAAAAAACAACAAAAACATAGGCCAAAGCTGAGGAAGAAGAGGAGGAAGCACAATAACTGATAGCGTCATGGATGCACCTGGTGCAAGCTCTGCCACCATGGCAACAGACGAGGGTCACCGTGGTAATGAAGATATACTGTAGTTATCTTCTTTTATGGTCATAAAGTTCATAATCAAAGTTTTTTTTTTCATTTAATGTCGGAAATGGACTTTTTGTAAATGTCAGCTACTTTAAGACAGTAAAAGGGGACTTCTACCAAAGTCAGTTTTCTGGTAAGATACTTGTATTTTTACTCCAGTATTGCTATCGAGTACTTGTCAAGTACAAGCACACCCACAGGGGTTCAGCACAGGAACAGACGGGGAACACACACCTCCACCAGCCACCCCTTTAATGGTTTTCAGACGGGGTGTGGGACTCGGTGCTCACCCGTCGGAGCGCATCGCACAGCGTTACAACGTCTGGAACATTCCACCACAAAATGGGTGAAAATGAGATCACCGGCTTTTTGGGGTTTGACATCACTCACTCGAGTTGGAGCCTAGACTTCCTTTCCTTCCCTTTCTTCTCTTATGATCCAGCACCTTACATGTTTGCATCAGGGAATGTAAATGAACGAAGTAAAAAAATTAGAAAGGCCTTCAGATGATTTTACAACCATGTACTGTTTAAGGGTCAGATTGTGTATTTTTGAACTGCTCGGATGGTTTGATTTGTATATAATTTGGCTTCTGATTGTGTATAAGTGTAAAGACGACGTGGACACACTTTCTCCATCTGTAAAGTCTGACGTAATAAACCTTTTTAAAAACTGGTTTTCTGGTGTGAAAATCATATCTCTTCTCAACCTTTTTACATTAGAGAGCGACCTTTTGCCAAACGTGTCGGGGGCATGAGATCAGAAAACCTCAGCAGTTATTGCATAACCCTTTCCCTTCTTTAAGACAGGTGGCGATAAAACAGCGTAACTCTACATTTAGGTGTTTCTTTACCTCAGATTTGTCTCTTTACGGCTGCATATTTCAATGATAATACACATTTTTAAAGACTGTTTACTCTAAAGGAGTTTGTTCTCATGCAAAATCTCCACTTCCACTTCATACACCAAACATTCAAGTTTTATTCATATCTACAGTATATTCGGCAGGTTTTTACAGAGGGGTTTCTTAATTTGACACTTATAGTCTGATTTATAGGACATTTTGTGTCCAGAAAAGCATTTTTTATGGCTTTAGAGAGTATATTCGGATTTGTGGCGTGAGAAAAAAATCCCCTCTGTAAAAAGCTTGGTTTGAAAATAAGATAATAAGATAATCCATTTGCATATTTCAACATTGAATTTGATAACAATTGAAAAAAATATATATATTTTGATATTTGATGGTGCCCTGTTCACCTACGGTGTCTGGCCTTGCCAGAATGATCCTTAAATACTTATTTTATTATATTCATGAAACTGTAAGAATAGCAATATGATAATAATAACAAACCATTTTTATATAGCATTCCAAAAAAACAAGTTAGAAACTCTCAAGCGGACAGATTTGTTGTATCAGATTGATCAATGTTTCATTTATGAGTGTTATGAGTGCTACAGCCTTTGACTTAAAGGTCCAGTGGCATGAAAATGTCACTTTATGGTTTTTTGACGATAATAAAAGT
>NC_048417.1:27886226-27886408 GCF_013103735.1 Etheostoma cragini | reverse complement strand
CCACTAAGGTCTATATAAAAGAGACTTCAGATACACTATTAGGGGACCACTAAGGTCTATATAAAAGAGACTTCAGATCCAGTATTAGGGGACCACTAAGGTCGATATAAAGAGACTTCAGATACAGTATTAGGGACCACTAAGGTCTATATAAAAGAGACTTCAGATACAGTATTAGGGAC
>NC_048417.1:27877210-27886126 GCF_013103735.1 Etheostoma cragini | reverse complement strand
TACAGTATTAGGGACCACTAAGGTCTATATAAAGAGACTTCAGATACAGTATTAGGGACCACTAAGGTCTATATAAATGCATCCAAAGAGCATCCGTGTCATGGGACCTTTAACCTGCACAGGTGTTTGGTCCCCTATCTCGTGTCTGTCTATGTGTGTGTGTGTGTGTGTGTGTGTATGTATGTTTGTGTGTGTGTGTGTGTGTGTGTGTCTCTGTTTCTGCATGTGTAGTTTTGTCTCTCTCCATCCCGTCTTTCCTCTCTGTATTCTGGCCCTGGGACGCGTTCCTAGTCTTAGTATATTTTTTGTAATTGTTTGTCCCTGTTTATAATATTTCAAATATATATATAAAAAATGATCCCAAAAAAGGAGTGTTATGAGTTAGGTATTGAGGAAGATGTATACCATACCTTCCATTCATACCCACCTCGACAAATATGTCTTTCTGTGTGTAGAGGAAACCCAACAAAGACTGGTGAGACCTGTTTCCAGTTCATTTGACCCTTCCTATGTAGAGGGGGCAGTGGACAGATAAATAGAGCATCTGGGGGTCAACATGGGGGTCAGTTCTTGCTCAGAAACACTTTCGCTGAAGGAGCCTGGGATTGATCAGCCAATCTGGTCTACCTCCAGGCCACAAACCATCTACTAGAAGCTGCTACTGGGCAACAGTAACATACACTCTGAATGAGGATTGGATTATAAAAGTCAGATGTTTTTTAACATAAAGTGGCTGGGAGGAGGTCCCCGGGAAGACCCAGGACTAGGTGGAGAGATTGCATCTCCAACCTGGCCTGGGAACGCCTCGGGATGCCCCAGTCTGAGCTGGTTGATGTGGCTCGGGAAAGGGAAGTTAGGGGGGGTCCCCTGCCTGAGCTGCTTCCCCCGAGACCTGATACCAGATAAACGGATGAAGATGGATGGATAAAGTGGAGTCCACATTGGCACAAGGAACGGTTTTGTGTTCAGGACCAGGTGTGACCTGAATCCCTAGCAGCAACATCGAAACCACGAAATGGAAAATAAAACCAAAATCACGACTCTCAGCTCCATCCCCACTAACACAGAACGTTTAAGGAACGTTAGTTTATGGTTCTCTAAAGGTTAGTTCGACCAAACTGACCTTTAGGGAACGTTAAATCCAGGTTATAACGTCAAAAGAACCAACCCACCGTTACGTTCTCCCGCGGATGCGCCGTACCTCCACACAACGTTCCCGTTTGGTTGTTTTGGATTTGTTCTGAGTTTAGAAGAGTAATCCTCATCCAGATCCAATGCTAACACATCTTTAACTTACTAGTAGTCCTTTTGGTGTCTTCTTCCTGTTTCGTCTGGTAAATTCAGCTAACTGTAAAGGAGGCTAAAAGCGAAGGTGGGGAGGGGTCTGGGGGTCTGGGTCTGGTTTGTGGACGTGTCGATGAACCACTGAAACGATTTTGGAAACATTAAAGTATCTCCTGTGTTGGATCGATCGACGTTGACATGAATCAATATCAATAAATAAGGTATCTATTGCATAACTGTGTTGCACGGTGGGATGTAATCAAGACTAAACCATGCCATGTGGCAGGAAAAAGTTTACTGAGAACCCCCGCCCCCCCATCTATCGAATCGTGGGTCAAAAATCGTGATATGAACCGAACCCTTGGTTTGGTTTATCGTTACAGCCCTAGGTGTCATGCAAAAAAAAAAATCATGAAGGATCAGAGAAACCTTGCCAAGGTTGGGGATAAGTCCAGTATCTCAAAGAAAATATGTAACCTATCAGAACCGGATAAACACATCACCGCTGGCACTGATCCTCCAGGGACTTCATGTTCTCACAGGCAACACACACAATAGCTTATGTAATGGCTTAGCAGGAAGCAAGGGAGAGCAGTTTTGAGTTTTTACCCTTTCTTTCTCTGCCCCCTAGTGGCTTCTGAGTCAATTACAGTGAAGGGCAACATGGACTGCTCAGCCTGGAAAAAACATTCTATGAAAAACACAGAGTGATGTTTAGTGAACTCACACAGGAAATCGATCACTGCTGCAACTCTATCCAAAATCTACAACACCATGATAAAGTTGGTTTTGTATTGGATGTCATATATCTGACACATTCAAAAAATCTATCATTCAGCATGCCCTTTTGACCTATTCATGTCAAAACACTGTTATTGCACTCAGCTAACTCTCTTACACATAGCACAAAGCTTATTTAAAAAAACAACAACATTCTTTTATTTTTTTAATATTTTTTTTTAATGTAAAAAATTGCTATAAATCTAGTCCGCGGCTTGACCTTTTGACCTATTCATGTCAAAACACTGTTGTTGCACTTAGGTAACTCTCTCACACATTGCACAAAACATACATGTTCATCAAACAAGTTTTGACATGATTAGGTCAAAAGGTCATGCCGCATAATAATAGTATAAAAAATACTTATGAAATCAAAGGATGTTTTTTTTTAAACTAAGTTTTGTGCAACGTGAAAGAGAGTTAGCTGAGTGCAACAAAAATGTATCCAATGTATTATACAAAACCAAATTTACCATTATCTATAATATGAAATGAAGTGCCATCTAATACAATACTTTGCGGTTATTTATTTTGTGAATTCATATAAATGCTGACCTGATAGGGGATAAGATAAGATATAATATCAGAAAAATATTCTTCTGTGTTGATCCCAGAGAGAAAACAAGATCAATTAGGCTAGAATTAGCAAAGCTTATACATAATACGTATGTACATAAATCAATGCTTACAATACAATGTATTCTGTATTATCAACACTCCAAAGTTGCAGGTAGTAAGACTTTTATTTTGAAGGGGACAGGAAGTGGCAGTGCCCTACGCTTCTTGTTTGAGGTTATTGTGACACAGCTACGTAAGATTTTTCGCTTTTGATTCTCGGGCATTGAAACAACTGTCAGAAGCGCTGTGTGTCGGTGAGTGACTGAACAGTCAATATCAGGACAAGAGACGATTTTTTTAGCTGTAGGCTTTCTAATACAACTTCATGAATTAAAAATGAAGCACTGTCAGTGAGTCAGCAAGTGTACGTCAGGCTAGCGTAAATGGGACTTACCTGGAAAACAACTAACTAGCAGTCAACTTCGTCAAAAAAGAGCTAATTTCTGTACCGGTAATTTACGTATTAGTTTAATACTCCTTAATGTTTGCATTTATGTCGACATTAAGTAAGCATTCATTGGACATTTAGCCAGGGTTATGCCACCCTAAAAGTGTTAACTCTCTTAGAAAATGTACGTATGCCAGTAAGCTAGCTAGTTAGTATCAGCTCAACATTTAACTGAATAATTAGCATGCTAATAGTCACGTGAGCCTTAGCTATGTCATTAAATCCACTAGCTACGTGAGGAAACGAGGTCAATTTTAAAGCTAAGTATATCATCTTTTAAAAGGGAATTAAATAGAGACATTTGGCGTTTATTTAAGAAAATAAATGTACAGTACAATGCAATATGTCTGAATGCTTTGTACCAAATATAATATCCTTTTTTTTCTGATTTTTTTTTTTGGCAGTAACCATGCAGTCTACGGAGGGTGAGACACACACACTACCTGGTGCCTCATGACTTCGACAGGATGAACTGTTTGCCTCTTGTTCCTTATCTCATATTATTGCTTGATTCCGGTGAGTAAAACTTAATTACATTTTACAGCAACATTAGTCAAATACCTCAAATACCTAGTTCCTCAACACACCCAGTTCCAGTTATTAATATGCTGACGACTCCTTTACGTGGCCTGTCAGGTGTGTCTTTGTACCTTGTGCTGTCTTTGTAAGCCAGTTTGAGGTCCACTTTTATCATCACCTGTCAACTTGTCCACACAGTGCTCGGTTCCCTTCTTGCTCCGGTCAATCTTTCCATCAACTCTGTCAACTTCCACCATGTGCTGCGTTGGGATCCTGGACCCGGCACGCCACCGGGAACGTTGTACTATATCATCAAGAGGTAATTTCCCCGTCCACTGTCTTGTTGGCCGCTCTTATTTCCTACCACACATGACTGATGGCATTTTCTTCTTGGGTATGAGCAAAAGTAGCCAATCTTCTGCATCAACTCTTACTGTCTTGGCACGCTGGCACAGTTATTTGGCTGAACTGTGCTATGAGACATGTTTGTAGAAATGTACTGAAGGAGCCGATCTGGCTAGATAACCTGTTGAATTGTCTGCTTCATAGAAATAGAATGAGAGTAGAACGGACATTGGATTGTTTGCCGTGGTCACTGACCATAGAAATAGAATGAGTTGGCCTGCTTCAATGGTCACAGTTCATTCTAGGGTAAGTTTTTGGCTCCTAACAATCACAAAAAAAAAACAAATACTAAGCTGTTAAGTTCAAAAATACATGCAGCATCTTTCCAAAAGTCTGAGAGCATTAGCGGAAAATAATTGGGATTTAAATATTGACCAAAATAAAATAAAAAGTGACGACGTTAGTGAAAGACACGACGTTACGGCTTGTCCTTCCTCGGTTATATGGGCAACAGTCCAAAAAATGAGTTAAGAGAAGTTCAAACAACATTCATGTAAGAAAGGAAGAAGTGACTTAAACACTGACATGTCATTAATTAAACAGTGTTAGCAAAACAGTAAATCCATACTGTACTCTAGGCAGTCAGAAGAGAAAGGGACAAACAAAACAACATAATTCTGTTTATGTCCAAAAATCAATTACACTATCAAACGCGTATGGCCCATTCATCAGTACATTTATACATTGACATCCATTGTATTTAAATAGTAAAATAAACGTTTTATTGGCTAGGGATAAGGATCAAACAGTGCAAAGGACCAATAGACACAAGTGTTCTTCAACTTCGTAAGGGTAATAAACAAAAGGGAATCTAGCCGTACACATTCTTGCTTTGCATTCAAGCTTAGCGTTTGATTGTTATTAGTATTCTATTACGTTTATTACTATTCTCTGGGCGTTTTGGGCCTTTATGTTCATGTTATCAGTGTTTATCAGCCTGTGAACCACCGCGACCTTCATTCTGGTCACGGTTTCAGTCAGTACACGGTCTGTCTGCCAATCTGTGGCTTCCTTCAGCGTCTTCTTCGATGGAATATCTGACTGTGGGGTACTTTTCATCTCTTTAACCTCTGCTTTCTTTGACCGTGGCCGGGTCGGTGTTTGTTTCCATCCCTGGGGGATCTTGTGTGGTGCAGAGCAGCTGTGACCACAGAGGGGCCACCTGATAGTTTTAAAGGAACTGAGGATTTAAGCGCTTGGTAAGCTAATGCAGGGGATTTGAGTGTTCCTGTGTGTGTGTGTGTGTGTCTTTTAGTTTCAGGTGATCAAATGTGTGGTTTTGACAGTCATTGTGAAGGTTCACATTTCATTTGATTGTTGAATTTCCAGAACTGAATAGGCGTGATTTATTTCATTGCTGGTTAAAACCTTTACTGGTAATATGATGTTTGGATGTTAGCAAGCTAATCAGCTCACCTCTTTACAATCTTACTAAATTTTAAAGGATAGGCCTGGTCATATTCTTCTGGAGGTTTTTCTTCCTGTCAACAAATCCTTGAATAAAGTGTGTGTGTGTGTGTGTGTGTGTGTGTGTGTGTGTGTGTGTGTGTGTGTGTGTGTGTGTGTGTGTGTGTGTGTGTGTGTGTGTGTGTGTGTGTGTGTGTGTGTGTGTGTGTGTGTGTGTGTGTGTGTGTGTGTGTGTGTGTGTGTGTGTGTGTGTGTGTGTGTGTGTGTGTGTGTGTGTGTGTGTGTGTGTGTGTGTGTGTGTGTTTCTCTTCCTCTGTGCCATAGAGCTCCATTGTTGTCCAAAAACTATTTAAACAAATCAATGAGCCGCACTGGGCAACATGTTACTTCATTACCATAAACACATACAAACACACTGTATTTTATTTTCACTCAATCCACATACACTGTTCTTCTGCCACAAACACTCTACAGTATCAATGTAGACTAATCTGCTGCTGAAAATATTCCCAAACAAATGCCCCATTTCTTACTATTTGCTTAAAAATAGCCATTTATCAAAATTACGTATTAATTAGAGTTTGATGAAATTGACACATTTTTCACCTTAAAAGTTGTCATGACAAGCATGTTAGCAAATGTCCTATTTGTACCTGAGGTCGACGCATAGACTGTACAAGTGAAGCCCAGACAGCTGGTTCCCCTCCGCTTTATGGAACGTCCTAGTGCTTTTAAACATTGAGCTAGAAGGAGTGGAGAGACTTCCTGTACATTCACCAGGTGATCACAGACTCCAAATGAATGCCTCTGTTGCTCTCTTTGTATTCAGCCTAAACATACTCGCGCTAATATTAGACACAGCATGTTTGTAATGTGGGAGCTAGTTAAACCAGACCCAGCCTATTTGTTTTTTTACAACTATGCTCACATTGTGAGTTGTTTGCGAGTTAAAAAGTAAAAAATGACATGTCTGTTGATTTCTGTTTTTAATCAAAGGCTGTCAAAATGAACGCTATAATGAGTTGAAATACCACTATTTTTTTTTTTTCACACGTGACTAAAGCACACACGTTCTGTAATTTTCCAGAAAGCTCCTCGAGCTGAAATGGATAACAAACGGGTCTTTTGAACGGCAAGTTGAGTTTCAAAGCCCTGCACAAGACTAAATGTATTTGCATGTACTGTTGATAAAAACTGAGGGATCACCGCAGTTTGTCCAGTCTCAAATACCACGAGCTAGCCAAGCATACAACGGATGCAGAGCACCCTCCACCCCCTTGCTAAAGGCATGCAATGCTGGCTCATATCAGAGACGTTCCAAATAGTGATTTTCTGTATGAGTCACGTGGGCTCCGCCACTGCAACGCCTCATTATGACAGTGTATTTTGCACCGTGGTCACCAAAGTAAATATAGGACAGGTTTATCACAAGCATATCTTCAGAATATCTTGACCCATAAATGTCATTTTCAGACAGACCCATCAGGACAGCACCCTTTGTTTGAGATCCGTTTCTGTCCTAGGACCAAATTCTCGCGAGATCTGGCAACACTGATAAACTAATGTTTATTAACGCCCTCATTTTTGTGATGCTAAATAGGTCTATTAGCTGTCCAAACATCTAATTTTGGCAAGAGAAAATTAATAAAATAAACAAATATAACTTTATATCCATCCACACAACGTTAACTACACTTTTAAATGAGGTCACGCAAATTTAGGAGACAGGACGTGTTTACCGTGTATTACCATTGGCGCTGCTTAGTTTAGAGGTGCGTGTGTCATGTGGTCATATATGCCCATCTGTTGTAGCTTGATAGCGCATACAGTTTCTTTGAAGTTATTCAGGGGGATTTTCTAGACTGTATTTGTCATTGTTTAAGATTGTCCATCCATCTGTCTTTGTCCGCTTATCCGGTGTTGCGTCTCGGGGGCAGCAGCTCCAGCAGGGGACCCCAAACTTCCATTTCCCGAGCCACGTCAACCAGCTCTGACTGGGGGATCCCAAGGTGTTCCCAGGCCAGGTTGGATGTTCTACCTTGTTTAGATGGTTGCAATAATAATAAACATTTGTATAAAACATGCATATGTGTTTGCTCCTATGTTGACAAGAGCATTAAAAACCTGAAAAATATCCCTTTTTAAAATACAGTAAGCATCGTAAATTGCAAGTTAACTATGGACAATCATGTAATTATTTGCAATGAAATTTTGGATTTAATATTTTAATTGATTGACAGACCTGGTATTATTTTTGAGAAGGCTCCTTCAAATGTGCTTATTAAATAATTGGCATCAAGACGTGTCAAATATTACTTCAAAAACTGTACTTCAGTTTCTTGGTAATAACCGACATATCTGATGAGCCAATATTGGGCGATAATCATATCAACCCATCAACTGACGTGATCGTTTTGTTGCCTGCTTGGCCATGCTGAGATTAATGCAACCATGCCATAATGTGTGTGCTCTGTTTCTCTTTTTGTGCAGGGTGAACAAAAGTAAACGAATGCAGTGTACTAACGGAACATCAGTGAAGATAAGGCTTCCGCACAACGTTAAGTATACCTTGACTGTCCAGGCGTCCTACAACCAAAGCGAGTCTCCACAGTCCAGCAAACTCTACTTTACCCCTTCAAGAGACAGTACGTCTATGAGTCTTTTGAGTTACACGCTTGTGTCCTTGGCTTTGAATATCATACTGTGATGTGTTGCTCGCATATAAGAGTGTTACTGACTGTGCCACTTTAAAAAAAAAACAACCTTTGTTTGGCTCTTAGATGGAGAATTATGTAGTTACCAAAATACAAGCATAACATGCTGTAAAGGACGAACCATATGAGCAGCTGACTCCAATTGAAAACCTATATTCACATCTTCTCCTTCAGCTGGCATAGCGCATTGTTCAAAGTCTTGGTTATTAATATTAAAAAAACGGCAGCAGAGTGAACCAAAAAGAATGCCATATAATTGGAATGCACAAGTTCAGATCTTATTTCTCTGTGCCACGCGTTTTGACCTAAACGTTCCAACATTTAAAAAATAATGTCGTTTTTCTTCTTGTCCCAAGCCCTTATAGGTCCTCCAGAAGTCTCCCTGACTGGAGGTGGAACGTACATCCTAATCAACATTTCACTCCCTGTGTCCCAAAAAATCATGAGTCAAGGAGATTTGTATCCTAAATATGAAGTCTTTTGGAAGAAACCTAATACAGCTGAGGTAAGACTTCCATTTCTCACCTATGTCAAACCACACATTTTTTTCTAATGATTCTGAACTGTACTGTGTATGTTTACTAAGTTCTAATTAGGTATTACATGATATATATTATAAAGGTAATGTGGCACTCCAATTAATACTTTTTATTGCTACACAGACATTTCGGGCAGTACGCCCTTCTTCAGCGTTTTTCCCGTGGCAAGATTGATGAAGGAACATTAGTGTGGAAAAAAAAA
>NC_048417.1:27865327-27877110 GCF_013103735.1 Etheostoma cragini | reverse complement strand
ATTCAAAATATAACTCATCCCATCTGTGTTTTCTAAGGTTTGGAGGCGTTGTGATATTTTAAGAAAAATAAATAATATGAAATAATCTACCTGCACCATAGGCTGCAGAAAGACAATGAGCTGGGGGGCCAGGTAGCTCAGTTGGTAGAGCGGCCGTCCATATGTAGGTTTATTCCTCGACGCAGTGGACCCGGGTTCTACTCTGACCGGCGGCCTTCTGCTGCATGTCATCGCCCTTCTCTCTCCCCTTTCATATCTTCAGCTGTCCTGTCAAAATAAAGGCTGAAAATGCCCAAAGAAATCTAAAATAAATACACGGAGCTCAAACACAACAGCAGAGCACGTCCATTATAAACCTGAAGCTAGACAGACCAAAGAAGGCGCTCTGCTCATCTCTATTTTACATGGAGAACGGACACTAAGTGACGCACAGGTCTGCTCCAGAGCTCTCTGTGTTTGAGTCTGACCCATAAATACTGTATACAACTTAAGCACAATAAAATAAGGAAATTTAGGATTTTGGGGGTTTACATAGGCTATTTTCTGGTTTCATAGTTTTCAGTCAACTTTACAAAATACATTCGGGGCTACACTCAAAGCTTTCGGGGCTGTAGCCCCGGCAACATCAGCTGACGCTGCGTCTGGACAGAATCAGAGCCCGGAAACTCGCTCACCTAAATGAAATGAATTCATCATTAGTGCTTTTCATGCTTCGACAAGTCTGTGACTGTGTTTCCTTCCGCAAACTTCCATCAGTAAACCGCTAATGTGCACTGACCACCTACTGCTGTAGTCCCCATTTTCAATGGTTATTATTGTTAATTAATGTATTTCTTAATATTTAACCTGCAGGCGTCCATTGTAACAGGAGACAGCCTTTTTAATCTGACCAACCTACAGATTAGTACAGAGTACTGTGTAAAGGTGCACCCAAAGATTACTGGGAACGAACACACCAATACCTCCGCTTGGAAATGTGCCTTCACTAGCATCGTGGAACCAAGAGGTGAGCTGAACTAACAGAGCTGACGTTTCTAATGTTGTGGTGATGATGATAAGATTCTGAATTGAATGGGCTCTGGTCAAATAAAGGGGTGAAGTGCAGTTAGTGACCCAAGCCAGTGCAAGTGCTGTTTTGTTCATTTCATGGCCAGGGGTTCTTTATACACCTGCAACACATCTAAAACACACTTGGCTACGTGTTAGCATCAGAAGGAATTTGGTATTATCCATTACAGGTGGTCATGTTACGGGCTGCAACAACTGTAGCCAACTGCATTTAATCATTTTAATTCATCCCATTTTGACTGCATTTTGCGGTCTTTGTACTCTGCACAATGACAATAACGTTGAATCTAATCTGATCTCATTTTGCTGCATGACGGTTTTAGAACCCTGTGCGGGGGTGTTACAATATGGGAAAATATTATCTAGGATGATAGGACTGATACTTTCAGATTAACAATAAATTACTGTCTGTCTGTCTGTCTGTCTTTAGAACCTGTTGTAGGTGCAGTTGCTGCTTCTCTGATTTTGGCATTCAGTGTCCTGATGAGCTCCCTGTTTTGCCTCCACTACACTGGATTCCTTTGTAAACTGAATGCTCTGCCCAGAGTACTACATGTAAGAAACCTTTGTGTTTGTCTATAATATCTATGAATTTGTCCATCCATCCATTATACAGTACATCATGTCATTCCTTTATACATCATGTTATTCCATTATTTATATATATATATATATATAAAATATAATTTTCTAGTTTTACTATTTATATCATGCCAGTCCATCCTGTCATTCAATTATACATCATGTCATTAGACTTAGACTTAGACTTCTCTTTATTAATGCTTTTGGGATGATTCCCGCGAGGAAATTTAAAATTCCATCATATACCGTGTAATTCCTTTATACATTATGTCATTCCATCATTTACAGAGTTTGTACGGGTTCTTATAATCCTCAAATGCTTGAAGAGAGCCCCACACCCGGTAGCAGCGGCTCATCCCCCCCTGGGTCTCAGTGTCGTGGAATAGCAAGCTAGCGTTAGCAAACTAACCAACCAGCCCACTTATAAATAAATAAATAAATAGACTTTAGTTAGCAGTCAATCTGAAACCCTGGTGGTGAGCTCCAGGCCCTGCAGCTGCAGACGGACCGCCATCAGTGGGTACAACGCATGCCAAGTTCTGCAGGACCTGGAGCCCACCGCCAGTGTTTCAGTGTGACTGGTAAAAGTGTTAAAGGATTTATTTAGAAGCGGGCTGGCTGCTAGTTAGCTAACGCTAGCTTCCGCGCTCAACTAAGGCAGCGCATCTATGCCGGTGACAATGGTGTAATGATTCAGATGGACTCCCGAGACCGTAGAATGTTAAAGAAAGAGCCTGCCCAAGACAAGACGGTGCTCACTGGACTGGCCAATAGGAATGTGGCCCCGCCCATAACATTATTTTCACAGCGGGAGAAAAATCCTGAGACCAGAGCAAGAAATCGAGATCAAAGACTTAGTTTTTGAGAGCGAGAAGAAAAAGGGTTTGATGAGACAGACACTTTTTTTTGAGAGAATTTTTTTTTAGTCTCAAATATTACTATTTTTTTGCTATTGGTATGAAAATGTTTTCTCTCAAATATTTTTTCTCTTGTAAAAAACATTTTTGCTATCAGTGAGAGAACTTTTTTTCTCAAATATTTCTCCCAGGTCATTTATTTTCTCGCATGTAATGAAGAAACAAATCTAGCTCCATAACATTAAGGTTAGCATAAACTTTGCAAACCTGTTTTCCTGGGTTTAGTCTGGTATGACACGGCATGACCCAGCTGCATGTCATTTGGCTCAAATCCTCCCACTTCCATTGACTCAGGCAGGTTAGATAGCAAGCAAAGTCTACTTAGACAGTAATACATTTTGAAAATATGTGTATATAGATCCCTTCCAGCACCATACTTTGATGTAGTTTGATAGCTGATGCCATACTGTATTGAGCAGGGATGGTGCATCTTTGAGTTGACGTTTCTATTACTGTTCCTTTGTTCCCTTTTTTGCGACTCTAGGATGCTGTGAACCCGGGCTGCACCCTGACACCAGAGGAAACAACCCCTGACAATATCTCCATCAGCGCAGGGGGGGAGAAACCGAGAAAGCTCAACAATCCCAGAACTCCACAACCTGCCACCAGGGACAGTAACTCGGATGAGGAGGAGGAAGTGGAGGAAGAGGAAGAGGAACACGTCTACATGGACAGAGATGTAGAGCTTTCCTCAGATGAAAGTCCCTGCAAAAGCTCCGTGGATGTGTCAGGGAACAGCAAGGCGGCTGCACCAGGGGGCTCTGGGAGTTTGACAGGAGAGACAGAGGTGCTGGACACCACGTTGGACGTTGAGGTCTCACATGGGTGCCTTGATCCAAACGAGGACAAAGCTGAACGAGGGAAGGTTTCTGTCCTGCCTGAGGTTTCTCTCATGCCTGAGGTACATGTCACAGTTGAAGAAGATGAGGTTAAGGAGATAGTTTATGAGAGCTCAGGCAACATAAATCTGTTCTCAGTCACCCTCGCTGCACTGGCTGTATGTGAAGAAGGGGAGGAGGAGGAGGAGGAGGAGGAGGAGAATACAGGAGATTCTCCCGCCGACTTCTTCTCCGATGGGGAGCCCCTACTGCCCGCAGGCTCAAAAAGGACTTTGACCCACAGAGACTCCCAAACTGAGTCAGATGATCAGACAACTGTGGCATTAATGCTGCACACTCAAGACTTCACTGCGACTGGGTCTGAAGGTAGACATGCACACAGTCTTTCCTGTGATGGTGAGCATGAAGAGACACAGGAGGAGGAGGAGGAGGAGGAGGAGGAATTCTCCGGATATATGAGACACACATGACAAGTTGCTATGACGTGTCTTACAGTATGTGTATAAATGGCATTAATGAATTTTTTTCCCAGCAAGTAAGTTACATTCTTTAAAATAACTTAAATATTTAAATGAAAGTTTGGTGCCCTGATTTCTTAATATTAAGATAAAGCAAGGACACAAGACATGAATACATTTCTCCTGAAGCTACAACGTCATGGTAGCCACCCGCATTTCACAGTTTTTAAAGGGATCGTGAACTCCTTGGAATTACCAGTTTGTTACTTGTAAATAGCGTTCTTATAGACATCCAAGTCCTCACTGAACGTTTTCTAAGAGCGCCGTTATAAAGGTCTTCGTAACACGGAACCGCCTAAAGCCACACAAGTAAAGATACCTCACCTTAGCCAAAGCCAATTGGATGAAAAGAATGTTATATGATTGTATTTCCCAGCAGAGATTTTGGTCTGTCGTAGTAGGAAACGCACAGGAGTTACCAATAACGATAGCTCCGTCCGTCCTAGTGTCCCCCAGTAAGACGCCAGCCACAATAACACATCATTTTTTATTTACACCTGGGATTTTGTTCTGGTAAAAGCCTGTAGTAAATCCCTCATCAAAACTCTGCTACAGAGTTGTGGCCTCGGTTCATTGTCCCACAATGCACCAGTGGAATTTGAGCCAATACTCGAAGGAAATTCTCTTCTAAAGTTGCAGTTTGACAGTAACAGTTGGTGCACATATGGCATAAGAATCAAGATTCATAATCCTTTATTAATCCCACACTGGGGACATTTACACTGCTGCAGCAGCAAGGTGTAAGAGGAAAAGTAAGACGCATACTGTCCTGTTAGTATAAAACACGTATGTTGGTTTTTGTATTTGTGTGTACTAACTACATAAACAGTAAAAGTATGTAGTCAGTATACAATTTATACAATTCATATGGGGACGGTAGTAGCTCAGTGAGTTGGGTTAGGAAACGGAGGGTTGCTGGTTCAAGTCTCCATAGAGTGCCAAGGTGCCCTTGAGCAAGGCACCAAACCCCCAACTGCTTGTGGTGCCTTTCTATGGGCAAAAGATTGCAATCGACCCTTGCAGATTTAATAAAGTATTATTATATTTAGGCCTAGTATGGAACACGGCTCAATGAAGGAGATCCCAACAGTAAGGAAATGGGACTGTATAACCAAAGACTGTACAGAAAGAGATGGAAACGGTGAGAATAAAGGACTGTTTGGCTATTTCGTGACTACATGTGTATGCGGTTCCCTTACGGTGCTAAATGTTAGACGCTGTTCATCCCCAAACTTGCCTGAGTAGTTAATCTTAATGTTGCACACCACTAATGGTTAACTATTGAACAATTCTTGCGTCTATCTTGCAAACCACAGCCAACTGCAGCTGCGCTCACTGCGCTGCCTCCCTCCCTCCTTCCCTCCATTCTAGCGGTCTACTGTACTTCTACTAGGTCACGTGATTTCCTATCAACAACTCTGTTGTCAAGTGCTGCCTTTACATACCGCCGGACAAACATAAATCCCCACTGTAGGAGACGTAAAAGGGGGGTGCAACTCTGATGTTTTCTGTTAGCGTTAACCGAAATCGGGAAAATTTGAAGGTGTCATGTCACCACCTGTCTGCTGGAGAATGTATGCTGATTGTTATGTTTTATAATTATTTGTAATTGTGTAAAATACTTGAACAATAGCCTATTTTGTTGTGTCTTGTTTTTATGTTGTAAATTATTGCTGTTAAAGTTGTAGATGCCAAATTGTCTACATTCTACCATAATAACATTCCTGATGTACATCGTCATTTTACATACAGAGAAAGTTGCTCTTTTCCTGAAAATTAAAGCAACTAACGTCATGAAAACGTTTATCTGTTGTTATTTTTGACTATCCAGTCAGTGGGGCAAAAGGCACGTCGCCGAGCTAAATTATCGTTCCTTGAAAGCAACAGGAGCAGCTGTAACGTGGGTCCAGTGCGTGCGAGTGTCTGTATGTGTGTGTAGGTGTCAGAAATTGGCGGATAAACATGGACACGCTTCACAGTACAGGTAGCTGTAATATTAAACTTACCATTGAATGTAGCTTCCGACCTATTGTAAAAAAATCACCTTGCTAGTTAGTTTAGCTGCATGCTGACCAAGTTAATGCTAGTCCGTTAGCTAGCTAGCTAGCTAGCGCTAGATAGCTAGCGTTACATATTAAGCGGCGTGTGGGCGTCTTAAGAAAAAGACAAATACTGTACTCGGCGGTTCTGGGTAGAGTAACGTTAGCTAACGTTAACGGTAAGGTTATCTAGTTATCTTACCGTAACGTTATCAGTCTTTGGAAGTCACGTCAAGCTGTGTGTTTTAAGCTAACACAGGCAAAAGGAAAGTATTCTAACTCATTCTTTGTGGGTACAATTTGAAAATAAAATGGCAACGTTAGCATTATAACAGTAATTTGGCGCAATGTTGAAATTGTGACTAGGACTTTTTAGAGAATAACAGTCAGACACAGTACCAGTTAACAATAATTCACTTGACATTCATCACATTACCATAAAGGTTATTTCATTTCATTTTCGCTTTTCTTTTCCAAACAGTTATTTAACCACTTGACATGGCATGTGATGTGACTTCAAAGGTCGCTATAGTAACGTTAATTCCAGATTTGTTACTATGATAGGGAAAGTGAAAGCAGCACGAGAGTCCCGAGATGTGTGGGGGTGACTAGCCTGAGGGGCTGATAGCAGTGGAGCAGGGATGCTTCGCCTGTCATGACTGCTGTCATCTGGATGCTCGCGTGGCTGCCCCAGGTCCTGCCAGGTGAGTACCCCGGCCTCGGTCTCATTATAACCCCGAAGACACCTCCTCTGCAGGCAGTGTTGTTTTACACAAATGTGTGTGTGACATGAGGGGATTCAACATGTTTCCATGCTTGAAAACCCATTATATTTCTTTGCAAAGCCAGTTCTCAGGCTGGGGTTGGATATTCTTAGATGGGGGGCAGTATTTTCTAATGGGTCTCCTTGGGACATAAGAAGGGGAGCCAAATCTGAATGAACTGAACTTGTTGAATCCCATTTGCAGTTGTTATAATGGTATGATCAAATCACTCGTCTTCTGTACAACTTTCTTATTGTATATATTAGCCCTCATACTGTGCATAACTTGGACTATGGTCATAACATCTACATCTTACATCCTATAACTTATTCCCTCTTACATAATGTTCTTATTCCTCTTCAGTCAGTCAGTTTAGAGGTTATTATGTTTATATTTTATGATGATCTACTGCGCTTTTCAATCCCTGCACTGTTCACTTTTTCACTTTTATACTATCCTCATTACACACAGTCTACCATAGTATCTCTCCTTACCATGGTCATTGCATTTCTAGGAGTGATTTTCAATTTTTAATTTCATTTTTATTCTTAGGTATTTGTGATAAATGTGTTTGTTGTGTTATGGTTGTCTTGCTACTGAATGCCTAAAATTTCCTTCGGGATTAATAACGTGTCGATCTATCAATCGATCTATCTATGATGATTACTTATAATAAAAAACTAGCGAGTCCACGTTGTTGCTAATTAGAGCTGGCAATCTTCCGCATAATACCATTCAAATATTTTAGTTGTTTAATCTTTGAATATTTATTTAATATTTAATTCAGCCTGTGGTTGTTGTTACATGTTTTTTTCCACTAGAGGGACTTCTAAAATTAGCCTGGCCTTGAAGGGGACCGTCGTCATGGCGCAACTTGGTTTCCGTACGTTTTCTACCGCGAGCACGCGGCGACAAACACAAATCAACAGAGAACTCTGGATTGGAACATACAAATGTAATGAAGCGCACTGTTGTAAAGGATAGCACAATGACATCATGTTAGAAAGCACAGCCGAAACCATTTGTCATAAACTAGCTAACAATAGTGTTAGCTACAATGCTAACGTCATTGATAACTAAGCCAACGGTGCTGCCACTACCATTTAGTGATTTATAAGCAACCTGTTTGTTACTGAGATTACAGCTGTTAGAAGGTAATATATGCAGTCAAAGCTAACTGTGAGAGCTGTAGGGCAGCTAACAATGACTTTAGCTTTTTCCAAGAAGCTCCCAGCTAAGCTAGCGTTACTATAACTGGCGACGCAGTTAGGAAACCAGAATGAGCTAACGTCTGTTAACGGAAGCACTTTAAAGCACTTTGGCTCGGTGGAGGTCAATTTTAAAGTCACGTTGAAAATATTTCCCGGCCTTTTTCGGACTTCCACCCGCAGCCTGTCTCTCCTCCCTGTGCTAACGTTAGCTCTGCGATATGCTAACGTTACTCGGTACGTAACGTAGCTTAGTTCTCACTATGCCTTGTGTTTCTCACTCCTGCTAACTGATTGTTCATAAGACATGACATGAGTGACACAAGGCGGGTAGGCCAAGGCAAGAAGAGGGAGATTAGCTAACGTTAGCCAACATATTAATAAAAACAAAAGATATTTTTTTTACTAATAAAATTATTTTTGGTATTTGTTCCAACAGCCCTACTGCTAACACAGACCCACATCAAGTGCAACAGCACAAGACATGGCAAGCCAGCTAATATTCCTTACTAGTCCAACAGCAAGATGGCCAGTCCGCCGTCTGTCTTGTGGCTTATTCCTCTAACCTCTCTCCAACCACTAAAAGCCCGTCCGAGATTCAGGCTTCTCTTGCCCTCCCTCATTTGCCTCTGCCATGCCCTGCTCTTGAGTTCTTGGCAAGTTACTCTAAGTGGTATATTTTAATTTTTTTCAAGAAGAACAAATCTCTGGATTACACAGTGTGGTTTAGCAAACACTTTTACAATGACTTTTAATAAGTCAAATAACTGAGGCGATTAACTGAGGTGCATATGAAAATGGAAATCTACTGTGTGTACATTAATTCAATCTCCTGTCTTTTTGTATTCCAGCTATGAGTAAACTCCCCCAGCCTGTCAGCGTGACTCTGTCCTCAGTCCATTTCATTCATGTGCTGAAATGGGAGCCTGGACCCGGGACACCCACAGGAGTCCACTACCATGTCAGCGTTTGCACAGCTCGGTGGGTTTCCCCTGTAGTTAGTCTTTTCTCCTTGTGTACACGCCGTATGCTGCCAGTGTCCCCGGGGATCTCTGTACAGCCAGTCAGTCGCAGCCTTTTGGACGCTGGCAGTTTGGGTTTTAACAGAAAAACGAGTCACAGAGAAGTACTAAGTTTTAGTATTAAGTCTTTTTATCCGTCTAGTGCTCTGAGCGGATTTAATATTTAATGTCTGAACAATCATACAAACAGTAAAAAGTGGATTGGATATCAGCCAAATGTCACAGATCCACATCAGTTTTCTATTCTCCACCGTTTATTATAATAATAATAATACATTTTATTTACAATGCACTTTTCATCAATAGATCTCAAAGTGCTACAGGTGAAAAAGAGAAAAATAAAACAAAAAAAGAGAAAAAGAAAACAAAAGAAAGAATAATAAAAGAAAATGAAGCTATACTTACAAGAGAGGATCAAAAACATCTAAAGGGGACCAAAGTTATAAGGCCTTTTTTAAAACACTCAGTGGAACGAGGTGCCCTCAAGGTGTCAGGGAGGGCATTCCAAAGACGTGGGGCAGCAGCACAAAATGCCCTATCTCCCATTGTCCTGAGTCTGGTTCCGGGAATGTGGAGGAGGTTTGAGTGAGTGGAGTGAAGGGAGTGGGTTGTGTTCTGTGGTTTGATAAGTTCTTTGAGGTAAGGGGGGGCATGTCCATGGATGCATTGATGTGTGTGGAGGGAAACCTTGAACTCAATCCTGGTGGAGATGGGAAGCCAGGGTAGTGAGTGGATAATGGGGGTATTGTGCTCATGTTTCCGCACTCTTATCAGGATCCTAGCTGCAGTGTTTTGAATCTACTGAAGCCTCTGCAGACTCTTTCTAGGGATCCAAATGAGAAGTGCGGTGCAATAGTCCAGTCTGGAGTAGACAAAGGCATGAACCAGCTTTTCGGCGTCTGGGAGGGAGAGAATGGGTCGGAGTTTGGAGATGTTACGGAGGTGGTAGAAAGAGGTCTTGCAAAGGTGATTTATATGGGCTTCAAAAGTGAGTTGGGAGTCCATTTTTACACCAAGATTACTAACTGTTGATAATAGCGGGATGTTATTACCGGAAAAGGTGATGCTGGTTATGGATGATTATTTTGTCTGAGGAGGAGTTCCAACCAGGATGGCTTTGGTTTTGGAGCTATTGAGTTGAAGAAAGTTTTGCTCCATCCATACCTTTAGTATTGATGAGGATGATTGTGAGGGTGGGGGTCTCCGCTCTGACATTTACATAGAGCTGTATGTCATCAGCATAGCAGTGGAAAGAAATATTGTGGCAGCTGATGATTTGGCCAAGGGGGATAAGGTAGAGGATGAAGAGGATGGGGCCAAGGACTGACCCGTGGGGGACACCACAATTAACTGTGTGTGGACTTGATTTGGAGGGGTTTAGGGAGAGGTATTCTGTCCGTTTGTGAGATAAGATCTGAACCAACTGAGGGCAGTGTCATATAGTCCAGTAGTGAGGTGGAGCCGGTTTAAAAGAATGCCATGGTCAACTGTATCAAATGCAGCAGAAAGGTCACGGAGGATGAGGAGGGATGAAGAGCCAGCATCGGATGATACGAGGAGGTCATTTGTGACTCTGACTTGGGCTGTCTCTGTACTGTGGGCAGAGCGGAAACCTGACTGGAATTTTTCAAAGAGGTTATGATGTTTGAGGTGGTTCTGAAGTTGAGTGTCAACTGCTTTCTCAAGTACTTTCGATATGAAAGGGAGATTTGAGATGGGCCTGTAGTTGGACAGGACTTCCGGATCAAGAGTGGGTTTTTTAAGCAATGGTGTGATAATGGCATTTTTTAAGACGGAGGGAACATGACCAGATTGAAGGGAATCATTTATAGCAGCGGTGATCAGGGGATTTAGGACAGTGATATGAGATTTTACCAGGGATGTTGGGAGAGGGTCCAGGGGACAGGTGGAGGATTTTATCTTCCTGATTATGTTCTGCACCTCTTCTGATGAAACCTCAGGAAAGTAGTTTAGGGGATTTATTTACACCCTTTAAAGCTCCAGCATGCGCTTCATCAGATATTCATTTGAATGTAAAAGCCTTCGCATTGAAACTGCAAGTGTTAATAGATAGCATTACCAAAAGCTTCCTCAAAACAAAATTTTTAAAACAAGACTTGTTCTCTTGAGCCTCTAAAGTCTGCTTCTTTCCCTCTTCTCTGGTCCTGAAGGGGCACTTCCTGGGAGCCCGTGGCTGGCTGCGAGCATGTCCAGCACCCACTGGTCTGCAACCTGACAGAGGCCTTCTCTAACCCAAACCAGTCCTACTTTACCCAGATTAAAGCAGTGCTGGATGCACAGGACTCAGAGCCAGTCACCCAACAAGAATATAGGCCAATCAAAGACAGTAAGCGGCACTTTATTTAAACTACAAGATTTTAATAAAAAGGACACACATGGGAGATAGTCTCTTCTTCTTCTCTTCCTGCCACTCCACCATTTTTTTCTCTCATTTGATCTTCTGTTTTTTTGTCAATTGTGGCAGAAAAGCTTCTTCAGTTCATTTCCGTTTTGAGTTTTTGTTTCATGTCTTTTTCTTGTGTCCTTAGTTGTGGCTAGGGATCGACCGGTACTGTTTTTTCAAAGCCGATATCGATTTTTAGTAGTTAATGATACCTATAACCCATATGTTGAGCGGATATTCATTTACAGTGAAAAGACAAGTCAAAATGTTCAAACATTTAAGTCACAATTAAGATTTGGGAATGTTACAAACTCAAACCCAAAACTTTGTTTAAATGTTTAAATGAGCAATTATTTAATAAATTAGAATCTTTCAACATAATCCACAGTACAAGAGAGTCAGATGGTGTTGTTGTGGGGGGG
>NC_048417.1:27845400-27865317 GCF_013103735.1 Etheostoma cragini | reverse complement strand
AGACTCAGTGGGGAGTGAAACCAAAGCAGAGGAACAGACACAGAGGTGTAGCTGAGCCAAAGTAGTGCCCTAAGTAGTGTAGATAATCTACAAACTGGGCCGATAATCGGTCTATCCTTAGTTAAAAGTACCTGAGCTTTCTGGAGGGCTCCTAGGTAGCTTTGTGCTGGGTAGAGATGTGTATGATAGGCTTATGGTGTTATGGTGATATATAATATATATAAAAAGGTCTCAATCACAAAAACAGTGGTGCAGCGGTAGAAAGGGATCAGCAGTCTCCAGGGTAAGCCTGTTGCATCCCAGGGTCCTTCAGGCTCCAGGTCAGGTCCTCCGTGATGTAGACTCCCAGGATATTAAAGCTGGAGACTAGGGACGTCCCAATCAGCTTTTTTGGACAGGGATCCCAATCTGATTTTTGAAATATTAAATATCTGCCGATACCGAGTCCCAATTCAATACTCATATTTGCCTAGATAATAGAGCTGTTTGCAAAAAAGTGAACAAAGTAACTAATTTAACTAGTGCAGCTTTCATTTTTTCTAAACTCACATATAAAATCAACTGCTACTTGGAGTCGAACTTACTGACATAAAGGGTCGGAGTAAGGTGATCGGGGTGTCTGCCAATCCCTGATCAGTTGTAAATGGCCAAATATAAATATAGATATAGACTCTCTACACCTCCACTCCATTCACGCACAGACCTAAATCTTTTTATGATTTCATTTTGGGTTTTATGTGTTGGACCTCCTCTCTGGAGGCAGTTTGCAGGGAGAGCTCCATGTCGTTGCGTCTTTGGGACTCTGTAAAGACAGTGAATTCAGTGTTATCCTAATGGTCATTCAGATAACACTTTACAGCTCAGGGTATCAAATTTATTGCGATTTATAGTACTTAAAACGTTATGCATAACCTGCTTTATTCCCTAATCTTATTGACTTACTGGAACGCTGTTGAAAGTGTTTTGCTTGAAGTTATGAGAGACTTCTATTGAAGATATTTCTTGCATCAAATGACTTTGCATAAACCTTTTCTGTACCTGCATTCATGAGCAGAGAAATACAGCCTCATAAAGGGCTGTAAGACTAATTTAATGCAGCATTTTTATAGTGGTTATCTTTCCTTATTTTCTATTTAATTTTCTATCTACAACTATCGGTAACCCATCGCGTGATGGAAATGGGAGTTTATGTAACTAAATGATCTCATTTGTCCCTGTGTCCGTGTCCTCCAGCTCACATGGATCTGCCGCTGCTGACTGTGACACCTTGTGGACAAGACTTGTGTGTGGACCTTCAGCCTCCCATGGAGCACCTCAGGGACATCTATGATTCTCTGCAGTACGAACTCAAGATCAAGAGCAACAATGTAGACCGAGCTGAGGTGCTGTACATAAACTCCCATACAGAGTCATAAGAGTTTTAGGGCGCTTTCACACCTGTCGGTGATATTCGGGGGTGAAGTTGCAACATTAAGAACGTTTACATGCACACCGATATTCCAGGTTTTAAAGGGATTCTTTGGACTTTGGTCTCACGGTCTACCAAGTCCGCCACTGCTGTCAAACTTAGGAACATTTTTATTTTAGCACAGCTGCATGGAAACAAGAATATTAGTAGAATATATACTTCCATCAGCCATGTAAACAGAGTATTCAGAATTCAGTGTCTTGCCCAAGGACACTTCAGCATGGGACTGCAGGGCCACCCCTGAGTCACAGCCGCCCTTTTTCATAGTGACTTTATGGTCTCAATCGCTAGTTTCATGTCTTCCTTATTGCACAATTCGACCCAAATACAGGAAGTAAACCAAAAAAAGCATTTAGTGGCCTGTGATTTCAACCTTGTACACAATTTACGGACTTGATTTAAGGGATGGTAACTTTCAGATCCCTAAGCTGTTCTGATCACACATCGCTGGTCGTCTGTATGACATCATCATGCTTATTATACATAGACTGTATAAAATAGGTTTAGCGCAGCATTGCTCTCCCTTCTCTTTATTGAAGCCTCTATGTTTGCGAGAAAAAAAATCTAAATTTGGTACTGCCAATTTGTTTTGTTTTGTCATGTACACTTCATGAGAAAAAAAGTGTTGATATGGTGATATCAATTCTAAGCTAAAAAGTTGTCATTCATAGTTTTCCCTGAATGGTGCAGGCCTGATTCCCACTGCACTTTGTCAAAAGCAACAAACCCTGTGAACACACGTCACGCTTGTTTATGTGACTGAACAACGCACACACTTCCTGCTCTCAGAAACCATAGAGCAACACCTAATCTATAACGTCGTTGAGTTTTCTGGTTCTGCTCTAGTGTTTTGAATATTTAAGAAGGTGAACAATAAGCAGCTGACAGACGAGCGAGAGAGGGATGATGTCACACAGACGACCAGCGATATTTTGACACCAACAGCTCATGGATCTGAAAGTTATCATCCCTTAAATCCCATAGAAGTCCGTAAATTGTGTGCAAAGTTGAAATCACAGGCTACTAAATGCTGTTTCTGGTTCACTTCCTGTATTTGGGTCTAATCGTGTAATAATGAAACCATAAACTCACTAGGAAAATGTTTACTGAGGTAACAAATCAAGTGATCTAGTAGATTTCCAAATCAGGAGAGATTGTGGATAGCATTAGCATTTTCTAGCCTCTCTTTCAGCCCGACGGTGCAGATGTAGCATCTTCGGTCTTCCATATCTGCTAGCTTCCCCTCCAGCTCTTGAAATGTGTGGCGATGGCTGTCAAGAGGACCTGCGTTGCTTTCTAAGGTAGTCCCCATCAGATCTGCTAGAACCGAGGTCTTGCAGTTTGAGCTGCTAGCCGGGCGTTGATAGCAGCTAGCTTCATGTCGTTGATCCCCATCGGTTGAATCTGAGACAGAATCTGAGGAAAAACGTGGTTCGAGGGAGCTTTTCTGTTGTCATCACCATAATGTTTTCTCCACAGTTCAGCGATATTTTCAGACTCAGCAGTGTCCTCAATGATAGATGGCAAAGGCATCTTAGTCTTATTGATAACATCTTCCATAACTTAAAATCTGAATTCTAATGTGTAGATTTCACTTATTTCAGACCCAGAAGTTGCCACTTGACCACACCACAGCATTGTCAAACATAGCTTCCTATGGTTAATAATAGTAATGCTGTGTGTGTTTTTCTCTTGTACTAATCTGACATCTGGCTGTGTTCTCTCTGTGTGCAGCACACCAAGTCTTTGAGACGAGTACCCTTGAAGAATCTGGCCTCTGGCAGAGAGTACTGCGTCTCGGTCCGCTTCTCCGACCCGGATGTGCCCAGGGTGTCCAGCCACAGCCAACCTGTCTGTGCCTCCACCCCTGGCCTCGTCACCGCAGGTACAGATCACTGTGCTTGCGTGCATGTTATATTATAATTTGTCCTCCGCTACATGTATTATTATGGACAGTTTTAGTTACTTTGCAGATTTAAATGATAAATGATGAGGTATTATAGGTTAAACTACACAGCAGTATATGAAATAATTCCCCAGCTGAAAGTGATGAACACATTAATGCATCAATAATTATACAATAACATGATATATGTATTATTCTGAAATGGAAATCTGAATGCAGGACTTTCCACTATAGCTGCTCCTTCTTCCTTCTGTGTGAATAATATGTCCCATGATGCCCTCTGATCTCCGCAGACCCGTGGATCTCAGCCCTGTTGATCTTGTTGGTGATGCTTGTTTTGGCCGTAGTGGCCCTGCTGGTCTCTGCTGGTTTCATCTGTCTGAAGAGGAGGTCCCTACCATCAGTCCTGGTAAGTCAGCGGTTGAAATCAGTAGCTGGTGTTGGAAGGAACCCTCACTGCCTCTCTAAGTTCATTAGTAAACTCATTAGTGGTTTAAACCTTTTCACTCACTTTTTTAATTGTCTTAGTTTGGAAAATGAGTAAATATTGCAAAGTCATTACTGGAGAAACAGCATGCCACATCTCTAGCATAACAGTAATATTCAAAAACACGCTCAGGGCTTGTTAGGTTCAAAGACTTGAGTAAAATAACGCACGGACTCGGAGTTGCCTTTTGTGTCTTTGCAAAGGGGAAAAGTGCCGAAAAAGTATTCAGCAGTCTTTTTCCGCCCTCTCATCCCCTGCATGGCCGTTTATTAAGTGGGTGTGCACAGAAAATTAAAATACATAATGGGTGTAGTGTATAGTTGTTTCACATAAACGTGGGTTATAACATCATTATAAAAACATCGTTTTACATAACAGTGGGTTAGTGCATCATATTATCGGCTGTACTATCAGTTAAAGAGAAGCTGGGTGTGCTAAACAAGTTTTAAGGTCAACACAGTTCACTGAAGTTTAAATAAAGAAACAGTAGCTCCTTTACACAGTCACAGCTGCAGATTAATCTTATCTAAACCCAGGAGGGTCCGGCTCTCCTCGTCTCAGTGTTCTTCATTTTTTCAAGGTCCCAAAATATCCACATGATAACTTTTAAACAATAACACTTGTTCAGCATTCATACAGTAGAACTCTGTTCAGTCTTCACGGGGCTCCAATAGTCAGTAGAACTAAAGAGGTCCTTTTGGGTCACTGCATTCTTTTTCTTTCTTTTTTTAACATGTCTTTATTGAATTCCCGAGGAGCACACATAACAGCCATGAATCAGCCCCAAGGTCAAGAATGAAGCCCTCCTTTTAGCCCGGTGCACCCAAGTATTTGCACTCCCCAACTCTGGGAGTCATAAATGTGCAGAGGCTACAGTGTTTAAGCATGTGCAGAGTTTTGGGGGTGGCAGTAGCTCGGTCCTGTGTAGTGTAGGATCAATAAAAAGCATAAATTATCAATTTAACACTAGAATGAATGAATCTACTGAAGCAGGACCGTTTCTTTGTCATGAATGCTTTTTTTGGGACATCACAACTGGCTTGGGAGGAAATCGTTACACATGTGCGATGTGGACGCTTTTATGAGTATTAAGTCTCTAAAGTGAGAGACAGCATGTGTCCAGCAGTTACATATTTGAAATGAGAAATCTGTGCATAGTCATAGATTGTGGATATTTTAAAGAGGGAGAAGGAAGAGTTATCACAAAGCAATTCTTATTTAAAGCATGTATTAAAAAACCCATTTACTTTACATAAAGCTACTCTTATATTTGAGGGGAAAGCAATCCATGCACAATTAGAAATAATCTCTGCACAGGTCCTAGTTGTCTGGGAAACCATGTCTTATTCTTGTTAATTTGGACTTGGAGTGATCCATATTGGGAGTACAGTACTGTCTCCATATACCTAAGAATTTGTGTGGTTTTTGACCTCCGTCATCTCACTATTGGACACTTTGAAGTCGAATCATCTGCAGTGTGACGCGGACTAGAAAATGACTTCAACGCGGTCCCGCTTGACACGCGTCGTTATGTTCTTCACCAAACAACAAACACGCCGTTAGTTTTTGTGGTTTGACTTTTTCTGAGTATATTAGGAAAGAACTGACGGCGGAAAACACACTCTGTGCACAGTACTCGAGTGTAATGTGCCATGGTTGTGGTTGAACTGCGGTGAAAGACAAAAAGACAGAAAGGAAGACGGCTGCAGGCAGCTGCGCTGTTTTTCCATTTCCTTTTCTGTTTTCTTCTGTTTGATAAACCTAGTTTGTGTTGTTATTGAGGTGCAGATGGTCAAAAAATGAAAGGGGGGGGGGGATACTCCATATCTGAGTACCCTTTATGCATGTTATTCAATTCTCATCTAGTTCTTCGGTCCGTGTGACAGTGTCTCACTAAGCCATGGATTCTGCTGCATTTCTGGGTGAGATAAACATAAAATATGTACAATTTGAACATCTGTGACTTGGGTGACATCCCTTTCTGATGTCACATCCAGTGGGCGTCAGTGGTAGCAGCACCCCCGCTCACATTCACCTGAAGGGTAATGTCAATGCTTTACCTCCAACCGTCCACTCCTCGATTTAAAAAATGGAGGTTATCCACGGTTTGGACAACTTGTGTGTCAAAGGCACTGATTGGAGAGGACAACGTGAGGTGGAAACCTGCGTAACATATTTTATAAACAATGAAAAGGCCTTCTGAGGATCTACTGTTTGATAGATTTCACTCCATGATAATTGACTCAAAGCCTGTCTGAAATTTACCACGTTTTTTTCACGGAAATACATATTTCTATATTTAGTATTTCTCAAAGAGTGGCAATTTTCGCTCTCGTTACCAGTGATTAGGAATATGGGACAGTGATAAGCCACATCAATACACAGGACACCGGATTTAATATTCTTGTTATATACATTAGTAAAGATATTATTCACTCTGGTGGGGACTGAAATCAGAGGACTTAAGCCAAAGGAATACATAGTGTCAGTAAATTCCTTGATTAATGTATTTCCCTGACTTTTTAATATTAATGTTAAAGTCACCCATTAGGTAACAGGTTTTCCTTTCATTAGAAATGATATCCGGAGCATTTGAGATGTAAAATTATTCAAAACAAATGTTATGATTAAATTAGTTTCCAATGCTACTACTTCTGAAGAAGAATCAAAAAGCTTTAAAAAGTCATATCTTTCTTTATAATGTTGATTAGAATTGATAAACAGAGAACCCCCCCCACCCACCCACCCACCCTTCCCTCTCTACATCTGAAAATATGTTTATTATCTTCTAGGTGAATATTCCCAGCTGTACTGTCACTCAGCCATGTTTCAGTAAGCCCTATCACATTAAAGGTACAATTCAGATTTTCAGTTTTTGGACAAACTTCGAACATTAATATGAAGGAAAGAAAGATCATTTCTAATACTAAGAGAATGTTTTAAAAGTACTTATTCAGTAGTAAATAGTATTCAGAGGAGCCAGAATAATTCTGTTGTAGTTGGAGAATACTGTTTTGGACTGGATCAGAAGAAAACATCATGCATGTACGATGAAAGGAATTATTTAAACTCCATTGGAAGTTGCCATCTGGTGTTGTTGACGGGGTTTAACTATGAGTCGATCATAGCTAATAACAGCAACGTTCCCCCCCTCTCTCTCTGGCCTCCTTCGTAGCTGGAAGCAGTTCGGCAATAGACTTCGGATCAATTTTAAGCTTGTCATTAAAAAAAATCCCTCACCTTCTCCTCAGTCTTGCCAAGATTCAAATCCGGGGTTAAGCCATCAATTATCAGATTATTTCTTCAACTCTGATTATCAAGGGAATCACTTTTCGAGGCAAGATCATTCACTTCAGAGGTAGTGCACAGTGAAGAAAGCTGCTGCAGTTGAGATTCAAATGAATCCACCTTCTTCTCCATTGGCTGCCACTGAAGGCTGGTCTTCACCTCCTGCATATCTTTAACGACCCCATCAATTCTAGTGTTTTACAGAGTCCAGCACTGTTTTTGTGAAAGACAGGAAGCTGGATTCTTGTCTGTCAAGCATATCAGTGTCCTTTGCTCTTCCAACATATCTTTCAAAATGTCCATAGTGACATAGTCTTCTTCATTGTGAAGGGCTTTATCTTGCTGCCACTTCGTGACATAATTACCTGGTTTTGTGGATTGTTGAGGATTTAAAAAAAGGCCAGAAGCCTGGCCAAGAAATCGGAGGAGTGGTGCTCTTTTGTGAAAATAAAGTAAAAAATCTTTTATCTTGTATTCCAGAAAATAATCCACCTGCACCACAGTCTGCTTCTCTGCTGATCCGGTAGACCTTGATACTGCAAATCATTAAATGTTACTCAGTTCATTAAAGTCTTCCAATTTCCTCTTCTTATGTATCAGACAGACACCAACCATTACTCTCCTGTTCATTAATGACTCACGTAACATTTTCCTTGTCTCTTAAATGCAGATTTTTCTTTATTAAATAGACACTAACTCTCTTCTGACTTTAGTTTCTTGTTTAACTGGTTTATGCACACCTTCTGACTATAGATGTAAAAAAGGTTTATTTGGACATCAAGCTCACGTTTGAAGTGCATATTCATAGACTTAACTATATGAAGTTATAAATAACAATCCGAACGATCAATTACATAATTTTCCCTTCTTTACCGGTTACTATTTGGGGGAATAACTAAAGCCATCCACATTTCTCTGATTTAAATAATGATGATGGTAAAATGAAGGAAGCAAATTTCCCACTGGTGAAAAAACGAGGATTCAAATAATTTGTATGTGTTTTTCAAAGTTCTATCTTTTTATGATGGCGCATTCTTTTCTGTGGTGTTGTCTTTGTAAACGAGGGCTGCCCCTCAATGATCTCTTGAGTTTAAATCATTGTGCGATGAATGAAAATACAAGTAGGGTATTTACATAGTTGCATTGTTCCGAGGCGAGTTATGAACCTGGGAAAAAACAAAAAGGGGGGTTGACAATTTCTAAAGATCATAATTCAGTTGGCAGTCACCAATAGCTTTTGAAACCTCCACTTCATATTAGTCATTGGCTTAATTTATTACAGCGTGCTGGGATGGAAGAACTGGTGTGGGTGTGGGCGTCGGTTACAGTTAACCTTTCATTTTTTGTGGTGTTCGTCTCATGCGAGGGGGATTTGAGGACGCTTTTCTGTAAAATAATATGTAGTTTCACGTTGCATTATTAATTGCCTGAAGTCTGCCAGAGTGACAGCGAGATGTGGAGGGGCTTTCCCCTCGCCCCGGACTTCGATGTGGCCAATAAATGAAATGGGAACTTTGGAGGCTACTGGTTGCTCACCAACCGTTTCTTTTCCCCAGCACTTTGTGGAACCCAACTTCCTTTAATGTGATTCAGCAACACGCTTTCCACTGCTGGGGAACATGTCGCCTGACAGCACTGAAGGAATACAGCTGCGTTTTAGTTAAATGTCAGAACACACACACACACACACACACACACGAACAGTCTGATAAGTTGAGGTCAGGCTTAAAGGACATCTAAGCGTCCATTCTGTCCATTCAATGGACATTGGAATCGTCCTTCTGGATAAGTCAAACATGATTTATCTAACAATTCGATATCTTGATTAGTCGGTTAATCCGGCCCCATCGCCGTTGATTTGAATTACAGAGATATGTCAAATCTGCTAATGGATGTGTCATTTTCAGTCATAACGCTAACATTTAAATCCATACAGTATAAACATGGAGGTCCGACCTATCTGACGTCTCTCCTGTGCTTATTTTCTGTCATGTGTTGCTTTGCCATGTTTTTCCTGCTCTTCTCTCCCGCGAACTTTATATTTCAGTTTATGTTAACCCTCGTGGTGTCTTCGCGTTCGGGACCCTCTCGGGTCAAACGCACCCCTGACTTATGTGGGGTTTTAAAAACAATGCTGAAATAAAATAATACTTCATAATCTATTAACAAATGTTGTCTTTATCTCAATTTCAAACACCTGACATAACATCTATGTTTAGGGAATGCAATCAGTCTCTACTAGCGCACAATTACAAATAGAAGTGGGGTTCCAATTTTGTCATAAGGTGCTAATTCATGTTAAAAATCCATCATGTGATCATTCTTATGGTCCACAATAATTCTCTAAATTGAGTTAGGAATACTTGTTTATCACAGAAAATAAGGCACGGCCATTGATAGAAGGTAGAAAAAAATGTCACTTTTTCTTCTTGTAAAAATTGAAATGGGTCAATTTGACCCAAATACCATACAAGGGTTAAGTGGATTGATTGATTGATAGACACAAAATGTATTCCCAACGACAATTCAATTAAATGAGGCCTATAATCTCAACTCTGTGTTGACATTGTGTCATCATGGGGGGGCCATTTCACTTCCATGTCTGAGCATTGAGGTCATGTGACTCAGTGATGGTGCTGTAATGGATGACAGCTGTTTAACTATATAAAGAAGACATGACTTTGGGCTCTGCAAACCTGGAGTCAGCGTTGTTGGTTATTGTCTGGCATCTAATAGAACTAATCTATTAACCCAGAAAATAATCAGCAGATTACAAATATAATTAGTTGCAGCCCTAAAGTTTCATTCATTAACTCTCACACTAATGACAACTCTGTGCTGGGAGTCATGTAACACAGTTCAAATACTTTGTTACTGTACTTAAGTCTGTTAGTTACCTGTACTCTATTTATAATTCTGAAAACTTTTACTTTTAATCCACTTTATTCCCACTCAATATCTTCGTCACTTGCAAGAAATGTTCTTGTACGTTGGAGAGAAAGACTTCCTCCCAAAAAAATGAAATTCAGTTTTTTCTTCTCTTTTTAAGCACATTTTGATATTCCTGTACAGTAAACATCAGATACTTCAAGACTTTTCCTCAAGGAATATTCTAAAAGGAGACTACTGAAGTCATTCTCTGGTCAAATACTTGTACTTTTACTCACGTATTGCATGTTCCAAATACTTTATACAAGAACTGACTATGTGTTACAGCCTACCAGAGCCAAGTATCATTTATTTGAAAAAGGGATTAGAATCAAACGTCTCTGATTCCTTTCATGCTGACTAAAAATCTAAAGATTATCTAAAAACAAGATGGTTGGACCGCTGTAAATCCGCCTTATCGGGTTTTAACATACTTCATATTCTCTCTCTCCCTCTGTGTGTGTGTCTCAGGAAATCCATCACATAGAAGGGCTTGTGGTGGTGGCATCCTGCAAGACTTCACTGTCTTCCCTCCTGACTCTTAAACCAACGGCGCCCTCTTCAGGCAAAAAGAGGAGCAGCAGCCAAACATCAGACGAGAGTGAAACGGAGAGCGCTGCTGGGAGCAGAGTAGGAGGGTATGAGGGCGCGCGGGGGGGCACTAACCTCCTCTCTTCCTCCTCTTCCTCTCCATCGTTGCCGTCAGCTCCTTTACGCCCGGAGCCGTTACCGCCGGGCTTCACCTCAAACCAGACCCCATCGGGCTTCTTCATTCCCCAGCCTGAGCCTGAGACACGTTCCCGTGCTGAACTGCAGGATTCTCTGCCGACATCCGAGCCGAGTTCAGACCCCCGTCCTGCAGACCTTTTGACTGTGGGAGGAATCCAACCAGGGAAGGCGGAGGAGAAGGTGGCGGGAGACGGGGGCAGCCAGGACGTCAACCTCTTCACATTAACCTTTGGCACGCATGGGGAGGACAACGAGGACAAATCCTTGTTGGACGTGGCAGAGGTGGAGACCGAGTCTTCCCCTGCTTCAGAGGTGTTCGACACCATTCCACCTCCACCCTCACGAAAAAAGGACGCCAAAGACGTTTCCATAGCAACTGTTTCCTGCTCTGACGACGAGGAGGACGATGAGGGGGACGAGCTCTCTGGATATATGAAGCGTCCATAGATGTCCGACAGGACTGATTCTAGAAGTCTCGCGGTTTTCCCGCTGAAAGTCACTCCATTTCACGTCTTTTAACAATTTCATAGTTAGGGATGCACACTTAACGTGTACATAAATAACACAACACACTCAACACAACACACTCATCTCCCGATTTGATTGACGATACCATTTTCCCTGGATTTATTTAACAGATTGAGTTGCAGACAAATGACTAACAACATATTTGTTTATTTCTATAAAATGTGCGAAACAACAGATATGTCCTCTTATCAAAAGGGACACTCCAGTTGGATTTTATCTCAAATAGCGACTTACTGGAGTTAATAATTCTGATCATCACATGTCCCAGACCTTGTAAACTGGTGGCATTTGGATAAGAGACAAGTCTTAAGAGCCGTTGGAGAACCCTTCGCCTCACCATAAGGAAACCATAAGAGAGAAGGTTTTAGGATCAAAATACAACACTACACAATAATATAGAGTACTGTTCTTGCATGAGGCCCCATTGCATTGCCCATATAATTAACTGTAAATAGTCTTATACATCAGTGCTTCCTCTGCAGGTAAAGGGCAGTCAGGCCACCTCTTACTACCTAAAGAGATGGATTTGCATGGAGTCCGAGGAAAGGTTCCTTTTCGTTAACTTTGTACAGTGAAGGCCGCTAGACGGAAACCGAGAAGCAGCTCGTTAGGACATGTAGATCAGCAGCTAGAGGACTACTTGATGGAGGAACATGTGATATTTTCCTTCCAGTACATGCAGGGAGTTCACCCCTGTTATTTTAGGGCATTAGTGGTAAGGAACTTATCCACCCAAACCATCCAGTTGCAATTTTGTCCGATTATGCTTTGTTTCTTTCAGTCGGGAGCCAAACGTGTTGCATCACTTGGAGATAAGGCAGGACGTTCCAACTGTAGCGGTTAATGATGTGTTGGGTATTTCTTCCTCGTGTTCAGGTCTCCCTCTCTCTCGGTGGTTTGTAAGTGGAAAGCCACGTGGGTAGAACAGTCAAGGAGGAGAGAGAAAGCAGGTACCTCTTCACATTTCATCCAGTGTATTGTACTGAATATCCCTGACTCATGATTTACAGTCTGAGAGTGTCTTATCAAACTTGAAATATTCTCCTTCAACATGCACTGAAACTTTGTGAATATAGCTAAGGCAGAATGGTAGTTTGCAAAAAGCTCCACATGAGTAATGTGATGCAGTTAAAAATGCTTTATTTTGAAAAACTGACTCTCTTCGGCTCCATACAATGAGACTAGAGCTGACACCATTAGCTGCTTAATCCGAATGAAATCAAATTAAAACAATTTATGGAATTGGAAATGTATTTGAAAATAACAAAGTCAGGTTAATCAATTAAGACATTTTCTACTTTCTGTTTTGTAGGCTACTGCTGTAAACAAAAGCACTTTGAGGTCGTGTGTGCTGATTGACTCGGAGCACCTTTAAAAACATTTATGATTCAAAAATGATAGTAGAAATGATCCCATTCGTTATGTTGCATTTCAGTTTTTTTTTAATCCTGACTGACTGTTTAGGTTCTTATACATCATGGATTTCTGATTATGTGACTGAGGAATATGAGTGAATGTTACAGAGTTATCTACATATGACATGCCTGCATAAATGGCATTCTGTTTTTATTTTGCCATATAACATGTTCAATCATAATCACATTGCACCTATTTGAAGCTACACCTTGTATCAGGATAGTAGGGTAATACATGTATTGTGTGTAGTTACAGAATGCAGCCAACTTTATTTTAACAATATAATTGAAAAATTCCATATGTGTCATACCTATCAAAATCTCAATTCTCCTTACACAGCCATAAACATGTACTGTACATTTCACAATAAATAAAAGTTACATTTTAGAAAGCAAGCCATGGTTTGTTATACGTACAGCAATTGCAATAAAAAAGTACAAATTCTTCAAGCTTACTTTGTACAGAAAATTACTGAAGAACAGACAAATATACTGAACTCAAGAACGAGAAATACAAGTCCCAGATCCGAACCGAGGTGAAGTTGAAGTCGAGTTTTCTGACAGTTGCTGTGAGAGCTAGCTCAGTTAAAGTCAGGACTGGAAGAGCAGTATGCACAGGGAGGGACTTCTGGGGAAACAGAAACTCAGCGCTGCACATGACAACAACCAGTGTTCATTTCCCAACCCCCAAACAGTCCCCGTTTCCCTCCCATCCCTCTCTATATGGTGTGTGTACTCTGACCCAAAAAGCAGCCTTATCTTAAACTACGAGCCGTCAAACACTGAATGGAGGGACCATGGGGCTGTGGATGCTTCTCCTTCTGCATTTACACCTTGGTAATGCTGCCTGGTTTGGATGTGGGGAGGAAGTATGGTAAATATGTGAGATGGATGCATGTTGCCACTGTTCACGTCAGCTTTACTAGGGACATTGTGTGTCCTATCTCTGTTTACACCTTTGGTCTGAGCTGTGTGTGTGAACAGGTGTGTATGGATGTTGGCGGGAGGAGTAAAGGCTATGTTATTCTGTCCAAGTTGGCTCATAGCTCAGTATGAGCTCACTTAGAAATGTTTCTGTGATTTGTGTCGATGTAGTTCAGTGTTAGAGTTATAAAATAATAACAAAGACCAACCGATATTACTGAATTCTAGTACTGTCACTTTGGAATTTAGTTAATGTTCTTATTGTGTTCTCCCTGCAGGGGTGTGTGTTTCCCTCCCTGCACCTTCCAACGTCTCCATCTTCTCCTTCAACATGGAGCACACACTCCACTTCCTGCCTGGCCTAGACACCCCCCCTGACACCAACTTCACTGTTCAAACCTTCAGCCCCAGGTATTCAGTCCACAGAACGCTACGATAGAGCAGAAAGAAGAGGTGCTAAGATGGATCGGGTCTTGATTCTTGATCAGTAAGGTTAGGGGAATTCCAGTTGCAAAACTTTAGATTGGACAGATAGTCTAGCTAGCTGTCTGGATTTACCCTGCAGAGATCTGAGGACCAGGTAACCATAGTCCTCAGATTGGACAGATAGTCTAGCTAGCTGTCTGGATTTACCCTGCAGAGACCTGAGGACCAGGTAACCATAGTCCTCAGAAATCCACCGGAGTTTTAGAAACCAACACAGAAACAGAGGAAGGGGATGGACATCTGGCCAACATTAGGCAAAATATCCGGCGGCATCAGAGCAATCTGGGAAGTAGATCGTCGTGTATGTTGACTAGCTTGGATATAAAAAGGATTCTCTGAGAACTTCTGCTGCAAATTGTACAATCAAGTCGCAACGCTCAAATGTATTTTATAACATATTAACATTAAGAATTGACACCCAAGAAGTTAGTTTAAGGTACTTTTCCATTGTTAAAAGGCAGATATTTACAAACAGATTTCAAATGTATTAATCAATATCAGATGTCAATGTCAGTGTCAATTTTATTCCTATAACACGTTTAAAAACAGGTTAAATAACAAGTGTAAAAATGACTCCAACCAAAGTGAATCACAGGGAAACAAAATAATTTAAAACATCGGAAACCAGGTTAACGCAGGTTAAAAGTTACAGCTAAAAGGTGCGTCTTATGCAGCGATGTAAACGTTCGTAGGGTCTTCGCAGCTTTAATATGCATGGGGAGGTTGTTCCTTAGGGTGGGGGCACCCACTGCAAAGGCTCTGTCGCCCTTATTTTTCAACTTTGATCTCAGGACGTCCAAGAGCAGCTGATTGGTCGACCTCGGCGTTCTGACTGGAGAATGGTGGCATAAGAGATCAGCCAGATAAGAAGGCGCCAGACCATTTAAGGCCTTAAAAACAAGCAATAAAATCTTAAAATCAATCCTATAACGGACGGGTAGCCAGTGGAGGGAGGAAGACGGCCCTTTATTTCAGCTAGAGGTCTTAACTGGAAGAAGCTGGTGTTGATGACTGCACTGATTTGTTTATTTGAAGTGAATCAAGTGTCAAAATTGACACCTAGGTTTTTAATTAGAGAGGATTTTGGGAGGTTAAGGGGCCTAAAGTACCAAGAGGGTCACCCAGTGCATCTAAACGTCCAAACGTGAAGATTTCTGTTTTATATCCATTCAGAGTGAGGACCACATAACAAAGATTTTAATGGGAGAATGGATTATTTCAACCCAGCCTTAGATAAGCACAGCGATGCAGAATAAGGACCATTATTTATGAATCATTAATGGTATCCTGTTACTTATCACAACGCTGTTTGCTTGCAGGAACCCACAAAGCTTTATCATTGTGGTTTGGCATCACTTCAAATTTCCGGCATTACACGTCGCTGATACTGTAGGTGTCCTCCTCTGACTATTAACATAACCTAACCCACCTCCCGCTGAGCTGGTGTGAAGTAAGTTTCTGGCTCCTCCACAGTTAGATTCAGGGATAGGAGAAAAAACCCGCTCTGGGTTGTTTGCATTTCTTTTAACCAATCAAAATCATCATGGGCGGTGCCAAGCTCCGGACACAGCGACGGTGGCTCTGCAGAATAGTCTCGGGAAGGAACAATCCAGTAACGTGAGCTATTTAAATTAGCTGATACATAAACCTCATTACCAGTGTATCTCGGAGTGGATTTTGTCCACAGCAATCCAACCAATCAGTCCAAAAACATCCCAGTTGTGTTGAGTTTGGGAACGGCAGCTCATAGAGAGCCGAAGGGTCCAAACCTGAGCGCCGGATGTCAGGCTTTACCCTGGAACTGTACGTCCGTTGATCCAGACTAGCACTAAGTTGACCAAAAGACCAAATTCACAAACGATCTACAGCTCTTAAAGAGGTCTTATTTGTCTGCATTCCCTGGTTGGTTCATGTCGTTGAGACTTCAAATGTCAGCAGCAGTATCTTTTTACTGTTCCAGATCAGGTGGGAAGAAGGGAGACGGCCAGATCCGTTCTGGATTTGTGAGGACAACACACATATCCATATTTATATATCCAAGAGTTTAAAAACTGAGAACATTCTGCACGATATATAAGCCGACTTTTTTCACGTACACAAAACACATTTAGGTTTACTTAAATTTGTTTTTTTAAAGAATTGAGACCGAGATGTGTACTCAGCGGTACTTTCTACTTGAATTATTGTCAAGGGATCACCAAAGTGATCACACTTCATCCTGACGGGAACATGAATGTCCCAAATTACATGACAGTATAAGGTAAGTGTTCAAGTCCAGCATTGAAAATGTAACTTAAGTAAAAGTATGCAAGTATCACCAGGAAAACTTCTTCGAAGTATTAGAAGTAAAAGTACTCAATGCAGGAAAACTGGAAAGGATCCAAACTGCTATGTGTTTAATGTTCTCATCATCTCAGCTGGACTTGTAGGTCGTTATATTGTTGCTTTTATAATAAAACATCAGATTTATAATGTGTTTTGTGTGTAAAATCCAGAGATGGCAAAAGTACTCTCTTCCCATACTTAAGTAGAAGTCCAGGTACTTGTGTTAAAAAATACTCTGGTAAAAGTAGAAGTACTGATTTAACTTCTTTACTCAAGTAAAAGTAACAAAGTATAGACTTTAAGTATAAAAGTAAAAGCAACCTTAAGAATGACAAAGCTACCTGGACCAGACAGATGTTACTAGAGAGACGCTGAGAATCTACAGTGGACATGGACAAAAGACTTTTAATGCCGTTGGCCATATTGTAAATCTGTCAATAGGCCTAAAACATGATTACTCAGACAGGGACTCAGATTTCATGAATTCAGTTGTGATTCCGTGAGAATTCCCAGATCCAGATTCTCTTTTTAATCTTCCCCTTAACATTTAAAGGAATCTACATGTACGGTACATGTGTGTGGTCCAATACGGCTTTTGGAAAGAAAGTAAACGATAAAATATGAATTACTAAAAAGACAGTAATGAAGAAGTTCCCCAGCACATTGGCCAGGAGTCCTTCTTGATGCCTACTGTCTGAAACATCTGTATGTCTGAAACTCTCTCAGAAAAGCCTGAGGATGATGGGAATGTCTTGCTACTTGATCTGTTTTCTTCATTTTCAATCATGTCGCCCTCCAAACTACTACGTGCTAACTTTACCACCATCAAAACCCAATGATTTGCCCCAAATGAATCTGTCGAGTTGTCCTGTAGTGCTGCGTCAAGTGCATCGTACCGTATAGTCCCATCCAATTAGATTGAATTCAGCATTGATGGCGGAGACATGAATTACACTAACTCCAGTTAAATGATCTGAAGCTTGTTAGTGAGGACTAGATCAGGACTGGATTTAAAGCCGATTCTGGTTTTCCAACTTGGCCCCAGGTGTGTCTGTTCAAACTTGGACGAGACAACTTCTCGCTGTTGATGCTTTATTACAATCAAGCCACGTGTAACCTAGGTAACAGGTGAAGAACACAAACAACTAAATCACAAGCTAACTTACTTTAAATTGGCCAGAACTACAGTATAGACCAACACAACAACACGCTTAAATGAACTGACAACAGTTACACAAATTAGAGTTCTCGAGGACTCACACACCATCTCAGCTGATTATCCTCCGGACAGCTAATCTCTTTTTCTTTCTTTCACTTGTTTCTCCGTGTGTCCGCTCCCAATCCCACCTGATAGACGACCTTTAGTACAAAGCTAAATTAACGAGCCAGTTTTGTAAAATGTAAGGAGTTTGAAAGTACCGATATTTGTGCTAAAATGCAAGGAGTAAAAGTAAAAAGTCGCCACAAAAATAAGTAAAAATATCAGAAAAATCTACTTGGTACTTCCCATCTCTGGTGAAATCTTAATGTCTAAAGCTGTCAGATGAATATAGTGGAGTAAAAAGTAGGATATTTCTCTCTGAGATGTAACGACAAGACTCAGTAAATGTACTTTATTACATTACACCACTGCTTGGCAATCGATCCAACACCTGTTGAGATATATATATATTTAACCCCTGTTTCATTTTTGTTTCTCTTACAGCCTGTGAGTAAGCACTTTCCTTTTAGCGTAACGGTGAACCATATCATAACGAGTGAGTTCCTGTTATCAGGCTGATGCACGCAGCCTAGCCTTTTAACCAGCTGTGAGTTTTCTCTGCGGTATTATGTCAATCAGCATGTTGACAAGAATATGTCCCTCCCACTCCATATCAGCCTTCCCCTGCCATGGTGAAAGACATTGTTTAGGCTGACACATTACTCTTCCCAGTGGTCTTGGAGTGTCTTTTATTCTCTGTCCCTCTGCATGTTCTTTCCCCCAGGATGAGGAACACATGGAGACCAGTGGCAGCTTGTTCGGAGCTGACGGCCGGACAGCCGTGTGACCTAACCCGGACCTTCAAGGACCCGTTTGCCCGCTACAGAGCCCGCGTCCAGGCCTTCAACGCCACCCAGACGTCCCCGTGGACCGTGTCCGGCCAGTTCCAGCCTCTGTCAGACAGTGAGACACACACGTATATACTCTGTCAGACAGTGAGACACACACTTACAGTATATACTCTGTGAGTCAGTACTAATTTCATACAGGTGTAGCCGATGGTTTCTTCTATTATTTAAAATAAAGACACAGGCTTCCAATGTCGAAACCAAGACGGCACTGCACGTCTCACTTTATTCAGCCATAACACACTCAACCGTCAGAAAATACAACACTTTATCCACTTCCATGTTTCCCGTCCCAATAAAAACTCTATAAAATACACAGGTCATGTAAACAGCATATTCCTGTTGGATAATCAGACAGAATTAAACTGGCATTTAAAGGGTTAAAATCCTGAAAAGGATTGAATGTTCAGTAGTTTTGAGCTAGTTAGAAGTTGTTTAAGTGATTCATGAGAAAAAGCAGAAATAAATATTGATGTATGGTGATTTAATATCAGTTTTTTGGACATGTAGATTTTTGCCACGAAGGTGTCCCAAGGGTACAAAATGACTCAATCAAGTATAAAAACATGTCAGAGTAAAAAACCCCAGATTTAAAAATGCTGACCAAAAAGAAAGTGTCTGACTAAATTTCATTCCATAAGCAGTAACACAGAAGAAATTATCACAAAATGAAAAAAAAAAATACTCTGTTAGACGGTGAGACACACACTTTGGCCTCGGTCTTAAACAAGATTCCGAATCCATGGATTTCTTTCCATTTGTTACAATTATTGTCTGTTATCATTCAAACTCCATATTGATATGTTTTCTTCTTTTCACAAGCAACTAACAACTGTCCTTCAGCAGAGCAAGAAACAAAAGAGGTGTGACGATACACCTCGTACCAAGATCAATTAACACACATTATTAGTTAATAATGGGTCTATTTTACTCCCGCTATCAATGCATTTATGTGCAATCCGTGTCCAATGTGTGTAACTTTGAAATCATTCCATAAGTGTGTCTCACTGTCTGACAGCGGTTTGAGAAAGTTTACACACCCATGCTAAAGTTGATTAAAAGAGGAATAAAAAATCATCTTTTGGAAATTGATCTTAATGCCTTAATTCAAACAAGTTTTAGAAAAATCCAACCTTTTAAGGACACAAATTTTCTTAGTGACTGAATAATGTATTGTAAATAAATACATTTTCTTCCTTGAAATACAGGGGGCATAAGTATAAAATTAATAAAATATAAAAATGTGTCTGCCTCTATGGGAATTTAACATAGGGGGTGTATACTTATGCCCCTGTATTTTAACATAGGGGGGTGTATACTTATG
>NC_048417.1:27837305-27845300 GCF_013103735.1 Etheostoma cragini | reverse complement strand
TAACATATGGGGTGTGTACTTATGCCCCTGTATTTTAACATGGGGGGTGTATACTTATGCCCCCTGTATTTTAACATAGAATATGCAGTCTACTAGTCTTTTTTTAACAAGTTGTAAAAGGAGTGCGTGCAAGTTCCGTCCGACATCTGAATGGCGGACATATTTGCTTCGGGCTTTTTAAACAATGATTATGTGGCTTTGTGTCTGTAGCTGTTCTAGGACCTCCGGCTGTGTCGCTGTCCGGCTGTGGGAACTGTCTGCGCCTGGACATCGGAGGTCCAACAACAAGGGGGCAGCTGAAAGACTTCTACAGAGAACTCATCCTCCATGTGCAGAGGACAAGGGATGGTGTGCAGGTATGTGTCAGGCTCCAAGCTGTATCGATAAAAACAGGATGTTAATGAACAATCTAGAAATTGGTTATTTTATATAAATACTATACAGAGTAACTGACCACAGCTCTGAACTGAAAACATCATAATCATGACATTCCAGGATTAGGCTACTAAGTATTTGGACAAAATCTGTGGATCTGGTAGAAGATCCACAGATTGCCAGATAGAAGACCATTAACTTTAAAATATGAATCCCCTAAGTCATATTCATTTCCACTGCTTGCTTTTAACGCAAAAGAGTTTTTGGGATGGCCAGTAGGGCTGTTGGAACTAAAGTTAAATATATAATTCAAATAGTTACAAAAAATCAATACTGTATGAATGCTGAAATTACTATTCAAATGTGATTGTTTGAATAGTAATTCAAGAAAGATGGAAAATAGCTCTCAGAGTTAGCTTTGAGTCAGTGGCGGTCATTGAATAACACCCTGGGCAAGACCCCCCCCCTCCCAAAGATAGATAGATCCTTATCATGCATAAAAGTCATAAGCTTGCCCCCCCCTTGTCCGGTCCGTTCCATTTGGGAGACCTAGCAACATAGGCGCCGATTTCTGTTTACCTCCGGGTGCTCACGGGCCCGCGCCCTTTAAAATAACTCAGAACTTTGAGAATTACATATACTAACGTTTAAATATTTAAGAAAATAACAAATACAATTTGAATTTTTTTTGGGGGGGGGCGGGGGGTATTTGTTTGGCACAGAATCACAGGGGCTATTACTACAAAGGTGACGTGGTATTGAAAATAAAATGAGATATTTATCTATGTAAAAGCAGAAATTTCCAACATGCATTATCAATAACTTAGAGTCTGGGTTTAGCTTCTCGATGCTGTGATATTCCTGGAGCAGGACTCCTTAGCTCACAATACAAGCTTTTCTAGAAATCCTTTTTTAGGGGTGCCAGGATCAAGTTTAGGGGTGCTAAGTGCTAAAATCGGCCCTGCTACTACTAGTTCAGTAGCATGACAGCCCTCCTGGAACCTCCTCAGCCACTGTGATTCACTGAAGGCGCTGTATCTATTTAAGATATAGGTCGTGTGTGTGTGTGTGTGTGTTATTTACAGAGATGGGCTAGAAACACAGCAGAGGTGCTGTGATTTATGACGTTCATGACCTTCATCTTAGCTCACGTCACGGTCAATATTCGGATCAGCCTTTGTGTGATTCTGTCACAAGTCTGATCGAGAGATAAAGAAGATCTGCCTTGTGGCTTTTGATTTCTCCGAAATCTTGATCATGATGTGAAACTCAGAGCAGTGTGAAATACCGAGAAATCATAACAGCGAAGCCACAAGGCGGCTCTTCTTGATGTCTCCAAGAGACTCACGAAAGGGCGATCACAATATCGAGGGAAAGTCATGTGTAGGTTTCTAGAGGCGTCAGATGGCTGGTGTTTTTCGGCGTGTGGGTTTTGAGACATACACCGTCTGAATAAACTTCCTGTTTCCCCTAAAGCTTCAAAACATGAACATGAAATCTGGACGATAAAGCAGGGGGAAGTGTGGCGTTCAGGAGACGTGGGTCGCTTTTGACTTTCTTTAACCTTTGTGTTGTCTTCCCATTAACCGTGAACTCGTCCTTCCAGGTCAAAATTGAAAATGAATTTTATTGCTTGATTTTCCAATGTTTTTGTTGATTTTTCTGATTAATTAGTCGCTTTTTCCAGCTTTTGGCGTTTTTTTAAAAACCTGAGCTCTTTTAATAATAGGTTTTACACTCATTCTTGGAATTTAGGGTCAACAAACCTCATTTATATCAAATTATACATACGGTTTTTAGTTAATAAGGCAGAAATTATGATTTATTTTGACTAATAATTAAGATCAAAGGATGCTGAGATGCGTAGATGTCAAAATTTGGTCCCGATACTGTTTTGAAATCATAAAAAAAAATTCAAATGCTATAAGATTAAACAAAACCCCAATCCCCAAATCAGGGGAGACAGAATAACAGACACTGTCAGTGAGCCTGTGTCTCGCTGCTTTGCGTTTCCTGTCTCAACACAAAACGTGCACTTTGACACAGGAAGTGTCACCTTTTGCTACAATTCCCCTTTACTACATCACTGCAGCGGTTTCTTGGGAATTGCCTAACCAGATAGTTACGGCGAACAGCGATAGATGAACAAAAGTAATAAAAGTAATAAAAGAGCGTCACCTAAAGAAACAAATGCAGATCTTTTGTCCAGAAATAGCACGAGAAAACCCCAATAAAATAGAAAATACATCAAAATGGGACTGCAGGTTTTCACAATAACAACTAGAGGGTCCTCAAAGTCCCTACAACCAAATTATTGTCAATTATTTAGAGTTTTTTTCAAAAATGACAACATAATCTCCACTGATGATAGGCTGACTGGCCTGTAGATTAGGTAGCTTCTAAAATAGCTGGTTTAATACTACTTTAATTTTACTCCACTACAATCCAGGGAGAAATATTAAACATTTTAAGTCACACTTACACAACTAGTTACTTTAACCAATACTGTAGGTTCATTAACCCCTGCTTGACCAACTAGAAGGGCCCTCAGGCTGCAATTACACTAAAAACAGATATCTTATGCTAAGTTTACGCCTCGCGTCCACCTGACTGTGGCGTTTCCGAGCCCCTAAAACGGTATGATATGATATCTGGTAACCCTGCTTCCCCCGTTTTGGTTTGAAAGTCTTGCCTTGTAGTGTGGACGGGCAGAAACTGAGACATTTGGAAACGAGGCACGTCAGTCGGTCTTATCAGATACGTAGGTAGGCCTACACACCTTGAGTTACCGTCACTCCAAGCTCCCTGTTCTTACTTTTTACCTTTGTTCTTTCTCCGGGTACTTTGTGTATTTTCAACTTCATACATCCGCAATATCCAACCGCAGAGTTTTACCTCGTCAGTAGTCCAAACAAAGAAGAAGATATCTATGTATATGTCTCTTCTGCAACTAAAAGGTACTACAACAAGGAACAACAACAAGAACAGGCACACATTCAATTGGGTAGTACTTCTAAACTAGTGAAATAGGAAATAAAGGGTCGCCATTCATGGAAAAATTGGACTCTACATCCTCTCATCGTGTATTTAAGTTTCTCTAGTTTACAAAAAAACATGATGTCTTTAAACCACCGGGGTATAGAAGGATATTTAGCAGACTTCCAATGTAACAAGAAGGAGCGCCTAGCGGCTAGTTAGCTAACGCTAGCGTCCATGCTACATAAACAAGCCGGACAGAGTTGTCCCTCATCTGGCGATAGAAACCCTGCTGTCCCCGCCGTCCTGTTGGCTCAGAGCTCCACAGACTTAGTCAACAGGTACAAATTTGTTTTGCACCAAATGTATCGCGAGAAGTGTTGCAAAAGTTCAACAAGAGAGCACATGTGTGAAGTTGCAGACAGATTCCAGAGGTTGGAATCACTGAGTTGTGGTTGTGATGGAAAATGAACTCAAATATATATTTTTTTAAAGTATATGCCTAAATGTTACTATACATGCTTGCAGCTGTCATTGTGTTCATGAAAATATCAATCTACACATTTATGAATTTTTTTTTCTGGAACTTCACATTTAAAACACAGTTGTGGTAATATTTCACACAAGATTTTTTTTTTTTGCAAGCTCTTGCGTTCGTGACTTCAAATTCAGATCACATGAGTGCAAATATTAGTTGCAAGTGCGAATTTTAATATACAAGTTCAGTTTTTTTGTTCTGCGAGTTCTCATGTTGAATTCTACAAGCTCTTCACCTTTTGCACCATATTTACCTTCATCCAACTGCCACAGTCATTTTTATGTAGGAAGATAAAAAAGAGTTAGGGTGGGACGTTATTCACAACACACCAGCACGCACATGCCCAGTAGACGTGAATAGTCATGTGATATGCGGTCTGGGGGTAGTTAGCTGTTATTGGAACTAAAACCCTTGTGTGCACAGAGATGTTTGGGGGTTTTATGATTCGCTGTTGCGTTTTTCTATTTGCTGTTTTGCACTTTAGGGCCACCGTAAGCCTCAGATCTGTCTTTTCCACCAAGGCTAACCAGGTGCTGGTTCCGGTTCTGGTGCTGTTGCCAGTTCGGTGCTGGTTCTACTCGCCAGTTATCTAAGACCCAGCTGGAGAGCCAGCAGACCTTTGGTTTCCTCCAAAGACCACGGTGGTTCTGGTTTCCCATCCATGTCCGAAGCTAACACTAACAGCTCTCAGCGGTTAACAGCTGGTGTTTTCAAAATGGCCGCCAGAAGTTTTTTGGGTTTTTTTCCGAACGTCATGATAACCACGGCCCCAGCACCTGACATAACCGGTTCTTATCTCTAGACCAGCGCTAAGTTGGTGCTGAGGAACCTGTTTTCTTGGCCCAGATCCAGTTTTATTTGTGTGGAAATGCAAAGAACCGGTTCGATATTTGGCCCTGACTCCGAACCAGCACCAGAACCGCCTTGGTGGAAGAGACACATTAGAGACAGACCTCCAAAAAACCGCACCGGATACATATTATATAACACTGTACAACCATAGTTTAGCTAAATGTATTAACAAAAAAATGAATGGTTTATTTTTGCTTATGCGGCCCATCCATTATAGGATTACTCAGACAGATTTTGAATGCCAAATATGTACATAAAGTATCAAATTTACACAAATAACCAACAAAAATAAGTAAAGAACGTACAAGTAAGGGTACTAACATAAAGATCACATTTTCACATTAAACCCTTTCAGACCAGAATACATCATAGTAGAAGTTAGGGCTGCAAAATATATAGTTTTATTTAGTTTTCTGTGAAAAGATCAAATATCAGCAGAAGACGGCAGTCCAAAATGAATATTGTGTGTTTTTATTTTTGTGTGTTTTGTGTTGCAGTTCACGCTGCGGTTGCCGTACCAGGAGGAGCACGTGATCGCGTACCTGCAGCCGGGGGTGGAGTACTGCGTGAGCGTCTCCGTGACGTCGCTCTTCAACACCAACTCTGTCTCCAGTCCGCCTTACTGCGCCTTCACCAGCCCCCCTCCGTCCAGGAGCTCACGTACGTCTTCTACTTTTGGCATGCGTGTACATCAGACAGACAGTGGTGGTCCATGGGCATTTTTTATTTAATATTAAGACATTAATGCCACAAAAAGAAAGATATTTACCTCAATAAAGGTCAGATTTATTAAAACTGGGAACTGAATGTGTTTGACTAGTGTTCCTCTCCAGTGTTTAAGGACTGAATGAGGAACTTCATTTGAATTTTAACAGTTCCTCACAGAGAGGTTATTGTACAGTTTAACACTGGAGCGTGCCGGGTCTCAGGTCACTAGACTTCCTCCACCGCAGCGCTGCAGAGGAGGGTCTGGTGAGGCCACACCGCATTCCGGGATGGGAGAAAACTGTGCCTCTGCAAAATAGTCTCAGGAATGAACTTGTTTTGGTGGAACATGTGTACGTTCAGAAGTAGTTTTAGTCATCAACAAAAAATCCCATTGGACAGATAGTCTAGCTAGCTGTCTGGATTTACCCTGCAGAGATCTGAGGACCAGGTAACCATAGTCCTCAGATTGGTCAGATAGTCTAGCTAGCTGTCTGGATTTACCCTGCAGAGATCTGAGGACCAGGTAACCATAGTCCTCCGATTGGACAGATAGTCTAGCTAGCTGTCTGGATTTACCCTGCAGAGGTTAGATTTTCTCGGAGTCTCACCTAAATGTACCAGCGGTGCAAACTGAAGGTTAATTGAATGTCCAGCCTTTCCACAAGAACCTGGATTTCTGATTTAAGTGTGCCGGTCTGTGAATGTGATGCATGTTGCTGTCCTCCTGTTCCCCAGTGTACGTGGTCTTCAGCCTGCTGGCAGCTTTCTGTGCCCTGGGCTTCCTCGTCATTGGACTGGTCGTCTACGGCGGTCAGCGGAGCTTTGAATGACGAGGACAACGCCTCCCCGAAACCATGGTAACAGATCCATCTGTGTGTTACACATTTTGCACTCAAAATACATACTGGTCTTACAGGGAGGTGTGTTCAGGTGCATTCTGGGCCTGCTGGTTTTACAGGTAGGTGTGTTCAGTTGCTTTCCGGGTGTGCTGGTCTTACAGGGAGGTGTGTTCAGGTGCATTGTGGGCGTGCTGGTCTTGCAGGGAGGTGTGTTCAGGTGCATTCTGGGGGTGCTGGTCTTGCAGGGAGGTGTGTTCAGGTGCATTCTGGGGGTGCTGGTCTTACAGGGAGGTGTGTTCAGGTGCATAAAATTGAATAAGACGCCCCAAAATGAATGGTACTTGGCAAAGAGCGTTGGGTGGACAACATGAGGACAACATGAGGGTTAAGATAAAACTTGTATGTCTTCAATAGGAACCAGATGCCTTTGGTCTCAGACAGAGCCACAGGCAGAAAGTACAGGTGGACTAAAACAGGATCGGTTTGGGTCTTTTCATCAGACAATAACAACATGACTTGAAAAAATATTGTCCTAACAACCCTGGGGGGGGGACTGTAGGTGCAGTATTATCAGGACCATGTAGTTGTGTCTGCCTCTGACTCTTTCTCTCTTCTCTCCATGCATACGCCCTCCTCCAGGGCCAGATCTTTAGCAGTCCTCCTTTTCTTACTGTCCATCCACTGAGGAGCAGCTCTAAGGAAGGACAGGACGACTGCTGAGTGGCTCGTTTTGGGTGGAGTTGGTTTAATTGTCTAGTTTTGAGAAGCTGTGAGGTAAAGTTTATGGTTTACTATCATAGTGAGATGTTTTTATCATCCTGTTTCTGTGGCAATTTTTCTAATGTCCTCTGATCTTCTGACTTTCTAAGAGTAGTTTGAGAGGGATGAAGTTTCTGCTTGTTCTAAAACTGTTTTCCTTCTACTGCGGGGACTTCATTTGCAACTGGAACTTGTATAATCCACTGTATAACTAGAGGAAATGATCATGAACAAAACAGAAATAAAAAGTTCACTTTAGAAATAACTGATGCATTAGACCCTGAACATCATAGGAATAGGCCTAAAATGTCTGAGTATAATGACTGTATGCACATGTTTATTAATGTAAATTTACTTAAATGCTGTCATGTTTCCTGCTGTCCTTATTCTGTGACTCTTTCTATTGTTCCTGTTCTTAAATATATTTTTCTTGAGTGCAATATAATCATAACCATCTGGTAAATAAAGCATGGTATCCTGTAGAAGAGTTGTCCGACTTCTTTCTAACTGGCTCTGGGTAGGTGCAACGCTATCCTAACGTTGACACCTTTAGAGAACGTTCCCCTAACGTTATCTTAACGTTGCAAACTATGGAGAATGTTCCCCTAACGTTATCCTAACGTTGACACCTTTAGAGAACGTTCCCCTAACGTTATCTTAACGTTGCAACCTTAAGAGACTGTTCCCCTAACGTTATCTTAACGTTGCAAACTATGGAGAATGTTCCCCTAACGTTATCCTAACGTTGCCACCTTTAGAGAACGTTCCCCTAACATTATCCTAACGTTGCCACCTTTAGAGAACGTTCCCCTAACGTTATCCTAACGTTGCAAACTTTAGAGAACGTTCCCCTAACGTTATCCTAACGTTGACACCTTTAGAGAACGTTCCCCTAACGTTATCTTAATGTTGCAACCTTTTAGAGAATGTTCCCCTAACGTTATCTTA
>NC_048417.1:27828588-27837205 GCF_013103735.1 Etheostoma cragini | reverse complement strand
CCACCTTTAGAGAACGTTCCCCTAACGTTATCCTAACGTTGCAAACTTTAGAGAACGTTCCCCTAACGTTATCCTAACATTGACACCTTTAGAGAACGTTCCCCTAACGTTATCTTAATGTTGCAACCTTTAGAGAATGTTCCCCTAACGTTATCTTAACGTTGCAAACTATGGAGAATGTTCCCCTAACGTTATCCTAACGTTGCCACCTTTAGAGAACGTTCCCCTAACGTTATCCTAACGTTGCAAACTTTAGGGAACGTTACCCGAACGTTCTTTTTTCCCAGACGGGGAGCTGGTTCCACAGTAGAGGAGCCTGATAGCTGAATGCTCTGGCTCCCGTTCTACTTTTAGAGACTCTAGGAACCACAAGTAACCCTGCTAACTGGGAGTGCAGTGCTCTAGTGGGACAATAAGGCTCTAAGAGGTCTTCTAGATGTGATGGTGCTTGAACATTTAGAGCATGTAGAGGATTGAAAGGTAGTATTATTTGCCGTCGAGAGGCGTGGACGTCGAGGTTGTCGTGCTTTTAGCGGTTCCTACTCTGTAATTCTAAGCCTAGGAAGTGTGCTTGTCTGTCAGGTATGAATTGCATGTTAACCCCAAATTCACGGAAGTCACGGAACGTCTCGAGGACCTCCAAGACCTCGCGAATTTATGTAGAGTAAAAGTTAGTTTCCATTCAGAGGAGTAGAGAGGAAACAACTCTGTGCGGTGTTTTCAAGGTGTAGTCCAGGAAGATATGATCCGCCATGAGCTTGGTCTATTTCGTTTTGAAAATCAACCAGATGTGAAGCTTCACTTGACCATCACTATCTCGGGTGTATCTGCTCCGTAAAGCCACACATTGACTTTAATGGAAACCTAATGACTCCGCTGTTGTTCCCCTGAGGGTTACAAATGCAGGAAACAGGATTAAAATTGACTTCCTAAACAAAAGTTCTACCCTTGAGTAACAACATTTTACAAAATGTATTCTACCAAGCTGTAGCTTTCTAAATTCTTAAAGAATGAAAACAAATGCAGTTGTTCCAATGAGGAACCAGACTCTATGACATATTTATTTCTCCATTGAATGCATTGAGTAACTTCTTGGACTCAAACTATACAATATATATTGTGAAAACAAATTACACCATCAATATTGAATGTAAGAATATCTTTTTATTATGAACATGAGAAAATGAACATTGAATTCAATGTCAACTTATTGGTTTTAAATGGCAACTTTTACATACATAAATGCAAAACAACAATTTCACCGCTTTCTTATGTAAACTCAAGGAATATATTAAATCTCTCAAATAAAAACTGTCACATTGTATTGTGAACCTTTTGAAGAATAATGTATATTTATTATATTATATATTATATATAATGTAATTTTATATTGGTTAATCATGGTCCCTCTACATTTTTTTGTTAATAACACTGTTTTTCTGTAAAATTCTATTATGGTTTCTCTGGAGCAATATTTTGAGTAGGCCCACGTGTTTGAAATGTTATATATTTGTTATGTATTTTTTAATAAAGTGAAAGGTAACACAATCTCGATCAGAGGCATCACAACACTGGAACCTTCTTATATTATAGAAGTGGAAATTTATTTCTTTATGACTTAATCCCAGCAAACAAGGTTTGGTTCCCAGAACGTTCGTTTTTTGGTTGCATGAACGTTCCCTGAAGGTTAGGTTTGGTTGTGTTGGTTATGTTTTGGTTGATTGGTTTGGAATGTTTTCTTAACGTTCTGGGAACGATAGTTTTTGGTCAGAACGTTCCGCTAACGTTATCTTAACGAACAAACCCTAAGAGAACGTTCCCCTAACGTTATCCTAACGTCACAAACTTTAGAGAACGTTACCCTACTGTTATCTTAATGTTGCAACCTTTAGAGAATGTTCCACTAACGTTATCCTAATGTTGCAACCTTTAGGGAACACTGCCCTAACATTATCTTAACGTTGCAACCTTAAGAGAGCGTTGCCCGAACGTTATCCTAACCTTTAGAGAGTGTTCCCCTAACGTTATCCTAACGTCACAACCTTTAGAGAACGTTGCCCTAACGTTATCCTAATGTTGCAACCTTTAGAGAACGTTGCCCTAACGTTATCCTAACGTTATTCTAACGATGCAAGCTTTAGAGAACGTTCCCCTAATGTTATCCTAACGTTATCTTAACGTTGCAACCTTTAGAGAACGTTCCCCTAATGTTATCCTAACGTTCCCCCAACGTTATCTAATGTCACAACCTTTAGAGCACGTTCCCCTAACGTTATCCTAACGTTGCAACCTTTAGAGAACGTTCCCCTAACGTTATCCTAACGTCACAACCTTTAGAGAACGTTCCCCTAATGTTATCCTAACGTTCCCCCAACGTTATCTAATTTCACAACCTTTAGAGCACGTTCCCCTAACCTTATCCTAACGTTGCAACCTTTAGAGAACGTTCCCCTAACGTTATCCTAACGTCAAAACCTTTAGAGAACGTTGCCCTAACGTTATCCTAACGTCAAAACCTTTAGAGAACGTTGCCCTAACGTTATCCTAACGTTATTCTGACGATGCAAGCTTTAGAGAACGTTCCCCTAATGTTATCCTAACGTTATCTTAACGTTGCAACCTTTAGAGACCGTTCCCCTAACGTTATCCTAACGTCACAACCTTTAGAGAACGTTCCCCTAATGTTATCCTAACGTTCCCCCAACGTTATCTAATGTCACAACCTTTAGAGCACGTTCCCCTAACATTATCCTGGCATTGACACCTTTAGAGAACGTTGCCTTAACGTTATCCTCACGTCGCAACCATTAGAGAACGTTGCCCAAACATTATCCTAATGTTGCAACCTTTGGAGAATGTTGCCTTAACGTTATCCTGACGTTGCAACCTTTAGATAACATTCCCTTAACGTTATCCTAACGTTCCCTTAACGTTATCCTAACGTTGCAACCTTTAGAGAACGTTCGCCTAACGTTATGCTAACGTCACAACCATAGACCGTTAGGGTCACACAACCATGAACATATACCGTCAAGTCTGACTGCTTGTAATTGTATTTGTTAATAACAATTGTTGAAAAAAAAACTATAAAGCATTGGACCCGCCCACATTAGTGTTTATTGACAGTCAGCTTTTCTTTTTTTCTGTTCCTGGAGTCGCAGGCGCCGATTGGCTGCTTCCGTGAAGCCGCGGACGGTTCGGCGCTGGAGTGTCGTTACCGTGGACTTCCCCATGTCTTGTCAGAGAACGCGACCAGGAAATACAGTTTATAAATGAAGTCGAGACACACACACACACACACACACACACACACTGCCGCTGGACTACATTATACACTGAAAGAACAGTCTTTTGGATATCATGGCGGCCAAAGTTTCTGCCTTCATCCTGACGCTTTCAACACTATGGGGATCCAGAGGTAATATGTGTGTGTGTGTGTGTTATCATTACTGGAACTGCAGTTAAGGATGAACCGTCTACTCTTTAGATTAGGACGACCCCAGCTAAGTATCTACTTCAGACACAATGATCCTAAAGACAACATGAAGTAGTACTTCATACTACCATGAGGTATATTCAATTCAGAAAACCTTCAAGTACACTTTCAATACTTTTTTGTACTAGCATACAAAGATCTCCATTCTTGAGTGTACCCAGTGGTGAAATGTAACTTAGTACATTTACTCTTTAAGTACTGGACATAAGTCCAAATGTTGAGGTACTTGTACTTTACTTGAGTCTTCTTCTTTATATGCTACTTTCTACTTCTACTCCGCTACATTTCAGAGAGAAATATTCTACTTTTTACTCTCTGACAGCTTTAGTGACTAGTTACTTTACACATTAAGAAACATGTAGTTTATAAAATCAGATGTTTATTATAAAGTAGCCTAGCAACAAAGTAAGACCTCCAGGTCCAGCTGAGATGATGATGTCATTAAACACACAGCTGGTTGGATCCTTTACACTTCCTATAATGGGAGGATTTTTCTGCATTGAGTACTTATACTTTTAATACTCAGAGTTCCTGGGCAAGGCACTGAATCCCAATCAGAGTAAATGTGCGTGAGATTTGAATAGTCGTTAATACTATTCTCAAGTACCATTTTAAATGCAGGACTTTTCTGTAACGGAGTATTTTTACAGAGTGGTATTAGTACTTTGACTTAAACAAAGACTCTGAATACAATCCCTGTGATAATACTAACCGTGTGTTGTTTTCTATTTGGATGTGGACTGCGCAGTGGTGTCGGGAGTCCTCAGCACACCCACAAACGTGCGCTTGACCTCCTCTAACTTGAATCTGGTGCTGAGGTGGGATCCACCTGACCCCCCAGTCAGCGGCCTGCTCTACACAACCGAGTACAGGTGAGTCAACGCCGACCCCGGCCACTAAAACCCTGTGTGCTTGGGCAAACATCGGCCCTTTTGTCAGTGTGCTAGTGTCCAACGTTCCACTCACTGACAACATCGTGGAAAGAGTCCCTACGCAGATAAACATTTTGTTCAAGAGCAAGATCCTTTAGGAAATAGCACCTAAATGCAGTACACCCAGCTGATACCAGGAAATCATTCACCGAAACTCCTGTTTCTCCAGTAATGCCTCTGCAATGGGGTCTGGGTTCTGTTCTAGTGTGCCATTTTACTTTAATTAACTCAACAAGCACAAAGTGGTAAAATATGGAATTTGGAAGCACGTAAAACAACCATTTGACAAAGTTGGACCAGGACCTACACCTTAAGCCGCCATCTCCGTCCAGCTGATCACATGACTCTTTTAAATGTAATACTAAAGATGAGGAGATACTGAATGAAACCGAGTGTGTATAGAAGATGCCTCAGCTACTTCTAAGGCTGACCTTACCAATGAGGCTCATCAGATCTACACAGCTTTGTAGTTGATTTTGTTTTTCTGGCCCACACTTTCAGCTATTGACTTTTGTTTCCTGCAGTGGGCAGACATAGAAAGATGGCAGCTGCTGAGTGGAACATCTAGAAGCTAAAGAGATAGATGTTTTCATAGGTAGGTGCAGAGAAAAACACATCAAAAAAGAGAGAAAACAAGAAAACCACATTCTCATCAACCTCAGTAACGCTCCGATGAACCCACTGCACACAGTGGGAGACTCGCTGCTGAACGTAGTGGAGCATTTAGCAGTTAAAGAGACCTACTGTAAGAAATACATCTGTAAATTAGCAGAAAGGGTTAATGCCCCTACAGTAAAAACACAAAATATATGTGTTATTTAGAATTCGCTCCTAGAAGCTGCTGAGTTACAAACATCCAAAAATGTTGAAGAAAACTCCCCAAATGTCGGAAAAATCGGAAAAAATGGTTTAAAAAGGCAACAAAACATCAGAAAAGCTTCAAATAAACCGGACTAAAATACTGGAAAGAGCTTTGAAAAGATAAAATAGGATGACAACATGGAAGTTGTCTTTGCACAAATGATACAATTTGACAATTTCTGCGAAAAGATATACAGTCATACAATATGTTTCTTAGAGCACATATTTTCCTCAGAGATGGTGGAGACCAAAACTGAGCTAACTTGTCATCACAAACACCGGTGCTTTGTCCACAGCTCCCCCACCCAAGACTACAAAGTGGGCTGTGCGAACATCTCCACCCTTGAATGTGACCTGACCAACTTCCCGAACTCCATATTTAGGTATGGAAAGTATACAGGGAGAGTTCGGGCGCAGCTGGGGACCAATAGCTCCGCCTGGATGGGAAGCAACCAGATTACCATGGACAGAGATTGTGAGTAGAAACTCTGTTTTCATGGCTTGGGACTATAAAAAACTGAACAATGATGCAAAAGGCCAGGGGTGAGGTGTGTTATGACCTCCCGTTAAAAAAAAGTTAAAAATGGGTTCATACAATGGAAAAATAGCACAGAAAATACCAGTACCATTTGGACTAAATAAATCCGTTTTTTTTATTTTTGTAACTTGTCAAAACTGAATATCAATCCTTTTGTTGAGGCTTTCTATCGATATTTTTTAACTTTTTCTTACGTTTTTGTACCTGTTTTCAACACTTTTGCCGCTTTCTTAATGTTTGTCACTTACGTAACACTAAATTTGTTTTCACCGTTTTTGGGGGGAATTTATGGTCAATAAACCTCATTTTCAGGAAACTATACCTAATGTTTGAGTTATAAAAGCAGAAATTAGGAATTATTGAGACTAAAATTAAAGGAATGGATGTTGATGATAATCACAGACTGGAATATGTCAACTTTTACTCAATAATATTTCAAAACACTTCCATTTGTTTTACAATGCTATAAAATTGAATAAGACGCCCCCAAATTAATGAAAGTAGAGATTTGTACTTGGCAAAGAGCGTTGGGTGGAATCAATCATGTTATTTTGGGGATTTAAAAGGAACATTGATATAGGACAACATGGGGTTAAGACTTTATTAACTCTTTCCGCTGTCTTTCTCAGCCATCATTGGTGCGCCTAATGTCTCTCTCTTCGCCAACGGGGCTTCTATCGAAGTCAGCATCAAAGATCCAGTGTTCAGGATCTCTGAACTCCGAAGTGTTTACCACCTGGCCACTTACAACATCACCTACTGGAAGGCCGGCCAGAAGGAAAAGGTGGGGCACGTTGGTTTAAAGGTGCTGCGGACGACATACAGCAGCAAACAACTATGTGACATGTAATGCTAGTTATGCTTGATCAGTCCTTGATGGGTTGTAAGTGTCTGCCCAGCCAAAGTGATGTCACACCCTCAGACACAAGATCAAGATTCCGGTATGTGTTGTAATCTGAGCTTTTCTGGTCTTTGTGTTGGTAGTCGGCAGGAACGGCAACTTCTTCATTATCTTCGTCGATTATTTTCCTTGATTATTGATTATTTATTTGGTATAAGCCCAAGACAACGTCCTCAAATGTCATGTTCTGTCCCCAACTCAAAGATATTCAGTCAGTCTGTCACCTTCCTTTTTTTGGTGTTGGCGTTCTAACCTCCGGCGGATTTCTGAGGACTATGGTTACCTGGTCCTCAGATCTCTGCAGGGTAAACCCAGACAGCTAGCTAGACTATCTGTCCAATCTGAGGACTATGGTTACCTGGTCCTCAGATCTCTGCAGGGTAAACCCAGACAGCTAGCTAGACTATCTGTCCAATCTGAGGACTATGGTTACCTGGTCCTCAGATCTCTGCAGGGTAAACCCAGACAGCTAGCTAGACTATCTGTCCAATCTGAGGACTATGGTTACCTGGTCCTCAGATCTCTGCAGGGTAAACCCAGACAGCTAGCTAGACTATCTGTCCAATCTGAGGACTATGGTTACCTGGTCCTCAGATCTCTGCAGGGTAAATCCAGACAGCTAGCTAGACTATCTGTCCAATCTGAGGACTATGGTTACCTGGTCCTCAGATCTCTGCAGGGTAAACCCAGACAGCTAGCTAGACTATCTATCCAATCTGAGGACTATGGTTACCTGGTCCTCAGATCTCTGCAGTGTAAATCCAGACAGCTAGCTAGACTATCTGTCCAGTCTGAGTTCTCCGTCGACGACTAAAACTACTTCTGAGCGTACACGTTCCACCAAAACAAGTTCCTTCCTGAGACTATTTAGCAGCGGCCCCCTGGTTATCTTAGCCCCGCCCAAGATGATTGTGATTGGTTTAAAGAAATACCAATAAACCAGAGCAGGTTTTTCTGTCATCCCGTAACGCTGTGTGGACTAGACCCTGCGAGACTTCTGCACACCTGACCCCCTCTCTCTTCTTCCTGCAGGCCCAAAGCAGCAGCACGCTGCAAAATCGGGTGGTTCTTAACGACCTGGCCCCCTGGACCAAGTACTGTGTCCAAGTCCAGATCAACACCGGGAGGAACCCCAACCACAGCGTGCCCAGCGCGGCTGTTTGTGAGAGCACCGACAACGGTGGGCGCCCTTTTCATTTCTTAATTTGTAAAAGCGCAGCAGGGGGTCACATCATTTCTGTTGCATACACTGTACAAAAATACCCAGAGTCCTTCAAAAATAAAATGCAGCAACCGCATAGTATGTTCTACTATTACATATACAGTATATATAAATACCAAGGTTGCTTATTGTAAGGAAAAATCTGTTTTGTCCTTGTGTGTGTGTTCCATTGGGTTTTACACTCAAAGCCGAGATGTGTACTGGGATATATCTTCACCAATAGATTCAAGATTAACTTATTGTCATACCACACGACACTGTAGTAGGGAATTACGTGCAAAGTTCACAGCTTCAAAAAACACAGAAACAATTAAAAACACAGTGGAAAGGTTGAGTTATTGGTTATATGAATAAAAATAAATAAATGTTTATAATTTAGATTATGTAGAGTGATAAATATACTGTATAACGTCTTAAAAACAACCTTAAAATGTAAATATCTAGATACTAGACGCATATAGCTGTGAAGAAGTATAAAAGTATGAATATCCGTATTTAAAGTAAAATAGTGTGGTGGGGGGGGGAAACTGATCTTGATTTTTAAATTTTTCTTTTGAAATGCGAGAAACTGTGGGAGGTGCTGCGGGATTATGGGGTGAGGGGGTCCCTTCTCAGGGCCATCCAATCTCTGTATGACCAAAGCGAGAGCTGTGTCCTGGTTCTCGGC
>NC_048417.1:27820338-27828488 GCF_013103735.1 Etheostoma cragini | reverse complement strand
GGGTGAGGGGGTCCCTTCTCAGGGCCATCCAATCTCTGTATGACCAAAGCGAGAGCTGTGTCCTGGTTCTCGGCAGTAGGTCGGACTCGTTCCAGGTTCTGGAGGGTTGGCCTCCGCCAGGGCTGCACTTTGTCACCAATCCTGTTTATAATATTTATGGACAGGATATCGAGGCGTGGTCGGGGCGGGGAGGGGTTGCAGTTCCGTGGGCTCAGGATCGCATCGCTGCTTTTTGCAGATGATGTGGTCCTGATGGCGTCATCGGCCTGTGACCTTCAGCACTCACTGGATCGGTTCGCAGCCGAGTGTGAAGCGGCTGGGATGAGGATCAGCACCTCTATATCTGAGGCCATGGTTCTCAGCAGGAAACCAATGGAGGGCTTTCTTCAGGTAGGGGGTGAGTCCTTACCCCAAGTGAAGGAGTTTAAGTACCTTGGGGTCTTGTTCGCGAGTGAGGGGACCATGGACCGTGAGGTTGGTCGGAGAATCGGAGCAGCGGGTGTGGTATTACATTCTGTTTATCGCACCGTTGTAACAAGAAGGGAGCTGAGCCAGAAGGCAAAGCTCTAGATCTACCGGGCAGTGTTCGTTCCTACCCTCATCTATGGTCATGAAGGCTGGGTCAGGACCGAAGGAACCAGATCCAGGGTACAAGCGGCCGAAATGGGTTTCCTCAAGAGGGGGGCTGGCGTCTCCCTTAGAGATCGGGTGAGAAGCTCAGTCCTTCACGTCGAAAGGAGCCAGTTGAGGTGGTTCGGGCATCTGGTAAGGATGCCTCCTGGGCGCCCCCTAGGGAGGTGGTCCAGGCACGTCCAGCTGGGAGGAGGCCTCGGGGAAGACCCAGGACTAGATGGAGAGATTATATCTCTAACCTGGCCTGGGAAGGCCTCGGGATCCCCCAGTCGGAGCTGGTTGATGTGGCTCGGGAAAGGGAAGTTTGGGGTCCCCTGCTGGAGCTGCTGCCCCCGCGACCCGATACCGGATAAGTGGTCGAAGATGGATGGATGGATTAAAAAAATGCACGTCTCCTTTAAAAGCAATCCTTGGGTGGCTTTTGAAGGAGACACAGATCAGTTTCCACCCAAGCAACGAGCCTATACAGGATGAAATAAACTTATATATAAAATAAAAAAAAAATATATATATAATCTATTTGACCGGTGTGGGATATGTCCTGTCTAGTTTGGTTGTGCCCAAAGTTTTTCAGTTATTGGGACTTGATATTTAAAACTTTGTCTGATATACCGGGACACGCGGTTAAATGTATTTGGAGTATTTGGAGTGCACGATGCAAAACCCTACGAAGCCGTTATGCACTCCCTAAATAACTACCAGAGGTGATGTCAATAAGTATGTCATTTAATTTATACTTTTATTATTTTATTCCCAGTGGGAAAATTACAATTTACACTCTGTTGCACTCTTGCCTTGCTCAAGGACGCCTGGCAGTGCCCAGGAGGTGAAGTGGCACATCTCCAGCTACTGATCCACACTCCGTACTTTTGTCCGTGCGGGGATTTGAACCGGCGACCTTCCGGTTCCCACCTCCCTACAGCCTGAGCTACTGCAGCTTTGATCACTATCTAGTCTGATTATCTACTCATTATCTATTACCTATTTTTGTTTCTGTAATGTCTGTAGATTACTTCGGTGATATGATTTAGAATTTAGCATGCAATATGTTTGCTTTCTACAATACCAATAAATATATAAAATAAATTATATACACACACACACACACACACACACACACACACACAGAGATGCTACCAGTCAAAAGTTTAAGGAATCACTTACAAATGTCCATTCCACTCCATTATAGACAGAATACCAGCTGATCTGAGTGGGGGGGCGGATCTTTAATGCAATATGTACATTGTGTTATCAGCGACCATTCATCCAATGTTCCAAAGGCACATTATGTTCACTAATCAGATATCATTTAAAAAAATTAAATGAGAAAACATTGGAGAATGCTTTTGCAATTATGTAATCAAAAATGTAATCTGAAAACTGCCCTGGTTAAAAAAAACAATGCAACTTATGTCAGCTGGTAGTCTGTCTATAATGGAGTGTAATGGAAATTTCTAAGTGACCCCACACTTATATATATATACAGTATATATATATATATATATATATATATATATATATATATATATATATATATATATAAACTATCACACTATCTCTATCAATAAGTGCTAATGTGAAGCATTTCTGCAGGAGGTTTTGAGTTTCCACAGTATATTCAGAGTGTAAAAACATACTGCGAACTTCTGTCCTTGGTCTCAATGTTTTGCAGAAGAAGAGGCACCCTGGGTGGCAGCGGTGGTGACGTTTGTCGTCATGGCGACGGCAGTGGCCGTGGTGGCGGCCGCAGTCGTGTATCGGAAACGCATTTCCAACTTTCTATGCCCAAAGGATGCACTGCCTCAGCACTTTAAAGAGGTGTGTATCGTCATATTTGTCTGCATGGGTGTGTGTGTGTCCCTCAGACCCTGTCATGTCCTCGTGCATGTCTTCATGCGTAAGTGCCTTCTTTTTTTCTCCTTCTTTTAGGTATTTCAGTTAATTTAACACAAACCTGAAACCGTTTTCTTCCCCACCCTACAGTACCTGCTGGCCCCTCCCAACTCGTCCATGTACCTAGACATGCGAAACTCCCGTCCACCTAAGGAGGTCTTTGACCCGGTCAGCATCGTGGCAGGCGGCGGCACCCTGGAGGAGGGGCTCCCTCTGGAGGCATCAGGGACTAGCTGCAGCAAACAGCCCGACACCACATAGAGACATGCTGGGAACACTGGAACAATGAAGACGTCGGGACTGTTGGAGATTACCAGCAGGGACGACCGCAAAGACACCGAGAAACTGGGAAATAATCGATTCTTGTTTGATTTAAGAGGGTTAGAAACAGAGACATGTACAGTACAGTACGTACAAGATTGGTACCACATCGAAAATATGTAGTTTTGTCCTGTACAACTCGCAGTTTTACCACATACTGTGGTTAACAGAAGGAGTGCGACACGGCCCTTTGGAGCTACCCGCGCTGAGTATTTAAGCTGCCATGATGGTATAAGTTGTCCATCCACAATTAAAGGGTAACTCTTTATTTTTTCAACCTGCACCCTATTTGCCCGTGTTTTTGTGTTTATACAAACTACATTTTTTAAAAATTATTCCAATGTTAAGCAAGACAGCTCCAATCGGCAGATAGTGAAATAAGCTCCAATGTAACGTTAACGGGCAATTACGCACCTTCAATTCTGTCCACTAAAAGTGCTGTTTTTGCCACTAAGAGGCTCAGATTGTTATTCTAAGTGTCTGACAACATTATGGAGAGGATCCCTACAGAGGTAGACCTTCTTTTAAAGAGTAAAGTCTGGATTGGTTGAAATTAACCCTTAGTTCACCCTTCTACATGTGGAAATATGATGGCTAAAGTACTGTTTATTTACATGGAGTCTGGTGGGTTTGGCGATTTTGGAGCTGTTTCCTGTTAAACAAAAAGGTCAATCTCTCTATTGTCAGACACTTCTAATAATCTGAATAATAATCCAAGCCTAGCATTGGAAATATATATATAAAGGGTTACATCGCAGCCCGGGTCCCAGCTGCAGGTTACAGTGTTCTCGCTCAATACTGGATCATTTCAAAGAGTCTTGTTCAGCCACTTAGACACCAATGCATGGGAAAATGGGGTCCAGGTAAAAAAAAAATGAAATTACCCTTTAACCGTGTATGATTCTGTGTTATCAAGTATGCATGTGGACAGGAAAATCTATTTTTAATGGGCATCACATTTTGTAAAGCATTTGGCAATTCCTCATTGTAGCAATGTCGTACTTAGTTAATAAAGTCATTTTTATTTTTAATGTGTTAAAGTTGGTTTGCCTCGGTTAATATGGTTAGATTTTATTCTGGCGTGAAACACGGATTCTCTGGTGATTTAAGGCAAATTCAGAATAAACCTCGAGATGTGAACACATCTCCTCGGCATGCAAAAGAAAAGAAATTGCTAAAGTCCACAGACTTTCATTCTGATGAATGGGTCACCGCTGAAAACAGTAAAAAAAAAAAATTACGAAAAAAAGGATACAGCAGGCTTATATTAATTTTGCAATAAAGTTCTTAATCTGAAACTACAAAACAAACACTGTTTCTGTAAACTCATTCTTTTAAAGGGGACATTTCAAAAAAAATGTTTTATTAATTACAACTAGTGTTGGCGATACCACGAAAAGTAATATATAACTTACACTACTCTTGTGACTGTTTGTTATTAAAGCTGGTCTTTGTTTTTGTAAGAATTATCAGTGTTACTATCTAGAGAAGATTCATATGGAGGATTTGGTTATGGAATAAGTAACTCAAATGCAACATCACGACTGGGTTTTTGGTGAGAATCAATGCATCACCAAAGCATTTGAGATGTACAGTAGCTGTATTATAGTCAGCGAGTGATAGAAATAAGACTTGATCCAGACATCGACTGGCGTGCACCGTGCCGGCCTCCAGGAGGAGCTCCAGCTGAGAGCTTGGAGACAGAGAGGTTCCACTCCATGTCCTCTAACAGACCCCATTTTGTCAGCAGCGGGGGACCATATGGGGAAAATGTCCCTGATTCACCACAGCTACTTGATAACAGAATAGCTAACACATCTGTTACATTTGAATCCATCCCGTAATAATGCACAATGTAAAATGTGTACACCAATATGTACCATATTTATTGCGCACACACACATAGTATGTGTTCAGACCAGTGTCACCAACTGTCGAGTCCGAGACAAGTCTCGAGTCCCCCGTGTTCAAGTCCCGGTCGAAGTCCAAGTCCCCAAATAGGAGTTGGAACCACATCAGGAGTCCAGAGAATAGCAACCCAAGTGGGACTGAGTACTCCATCATTGGCCCATGCATAAATAAAAATATATATGTATATACTGCATGTGTATACATGTACATGTGTACATGTACAGTATATATGTATATACTGTGTTTTAATATGTATGTATATATGTACAGTAAATATGTATAGGCTACATATGTCTTAAAACACAAATATTTGCTTTAATAAAGGTTATAATAAAAGTAAAATAAAAATGGTGAAAAGGAAAATGAAACGAAGGTTCTTTCAAACAATAGCTGGAATTCTGAAGCTAATATTCACAAGCGGAAAATATGATAGCCATAAAATTTAGTTTAATTGAATTGCCTGGAATGGCCTGTCTTTCTGGCAGTTACTGCGACTATCTTGTCTCCACCACTCTTCCTCAAACTGCGTCAAGTTACAGAAATAAGACCGGAAATAGTAGTACTGTTCTTTCAAAGTAAAACATAAAAGTGTACATGAAGCCCTTATCTGTCAGTGGTGGAATGTGGGACAGTTTAGTTGTTGAGTTGTCTGCTTGTGTTTCCACCGGTGCAAGTGCTGAGCCCATGAGTGTTAAACTGTTATCACTTCATAAGGAGACAATTTTATCATTATCGGAGACGTGCTGATGTTGGGTTATCGGATTGGATTAAGAATTGGTAATTCTTAAATAAATGACACAGTGTACACCTTTAAAAACAAAACTCATAGGTAACTATATAGGTAACTTATAATAGTGGTAGGGAGATGTTAGGACATTAGGAAAAAGGGTCTTGTCACATTTTGCTGCTTGTATGATATTGAAAAATGTGCATGGCATATATGAATGGCGATAAAAGTATTCTCCAAAGGATAATTCTATTTGCAAATATCCCATATTAAAGGAAAAATACTCAGACTTTGGTATTGGCTGGCTTTTATTTTGAAAGTTCAACCGGAACAGTGTGTGTTAGTGATAGGAGGTGCTTGACAGTAGATGGCACTTTATACTGTCTATGGTGGCCATTGGCACTGTGTCTATGGTATCAACCGGAGAGCCGAACGGCCGAGTCAGTCCGACTCCTAAACGATGAGTCCATGTGAAAAACTGTCATACACGTTACCTCGAAGAATATCAACAATGTCTGCTGCTTTTTTCGTCTGCCTTCTTCTTTGGTGCCTCCAAACCAACGCTGGTAAGTTCTGTTCGATTCGATTCGAATCGTGGGGAATTTCTCTGATTGTGTACGAACCGGACTGCTGCTAGCTAGCTAGCTAAGCAACAGGCCTAACGTTCACTGTTAGCTTCTTTACATGCTCCCCGTTTTAGGTAAATTGGCTGTCGTAATAAGCAATGGTCACATGTATTACTGTTAGCTAGTTAGCTACACGGTTATATGTGTGTAACTGCAACTGCAGCTTGACGTGCACAAAACATAGCTAACGCTAGAGGAGCAAGGTTCATGGTTTTATAGTCTGACAACGTTATGCTCAGAGAAACATGGTGAAATGACATTTTCAGTTTGTTGTTCATGACCATTTTATATTTTAACTTCGAAACGTGTCATGTAGCTAACGTTACAAGATGAATGTGCCGTTGAAATGTCAAAGCATGTCGAAAAAATGTGTGGTTTTCTAGGTCTTAAGTCGCCGAGCGACTCCGTATTGACAACCATCATAACAATGTTATGCGCGTGATGGGGAACTAGCTAACGTTAGCTTCAAGGTAAAACAACGTTAGCCTTTATGGGAAAAATAACGTTAGCCTCAATGGTAAAATAACGTTAGCCTCAATGGTAAAATAACGTTAGCCTTAATGGTAAAATAACGTTAGCCTTAATGGTAAAATAACGTTAGCCTTTATGGGAAAAATAACGTTAGCCTCAATGGTAAAATAACGTTAGCCTCAATGGTAAAATAACGTTAGCATTAATGGTAAAACAACGTTAGCCTTTATGGGGAAAATAACGTTAGCCTCAATGGTAAAATAACGGTAGCCTCAATGGTAAAAACACGTTAGCCTTAATGGTAAAATAACGTTAGCCCCAATGGTAAAATAACGTTAGCATTAATGGTAAAACAACGTTAGCCTTTATGGGAAAAATAACGTTAGCCTCAATGGTAAAAACACGTTAGCCTCAATGGTAAAATAACGTTAGCCTCAATGGTAAAAACACGTTATCCTTTATGGGAAAATAACGTTAGCCTCAATGGTAAAATAACGTTAGCCTCAATGGTAACATAACGTTAGCCTCAATGGTAACATAACGTTAGCCTCAATGGTAACATAACGTTAGCCTCAATGGTAAAAACACGTTAGCCTCAATGGTAAAAACACGTTAGCCTTTATGGGAAAAATAACGTTAGCCTCAATGGTAAAATAACGTTAGCCTTATTGGTAAAATAACGTTAGCCTTAATGGGAAAATATAGCCTTAATGGAAAAGTTGCTTTGTAATTTGACTTCGTAACGCAGTGTTATAACAACAACTGTTCCCTTTCATGTTTCTATCCATCTATCCGTCAGTTTGTCTTTTTCTGAAGAGTTTTTCAAGTCTAAAAACACTCAGTAAAACGTAAATGGTACCTCAGTTAGCTCCTGAAATACCCAGAATGCATTGTGATGGGACATTGATCCCTAAGCTGCACAGGAATATAGAGCTGGGTGGTATGGAGAAGATCAAAAATCACAATATTTTTGACCTTGATATATGGACCTGGCTCCTATAATAAATCCATGGCTCCTAGCCTAATATGCATATTGAATGTGTGGAAACAGAATTGGATCATCTTGACAATTGACGTCAATTATTTGATAATGCCGGGAGGCATTCCAACTCAGAAGCACCTGTCTGGATTTGTCTGGAGGAAGTGTGTCGATACAATGACAGAAAGGGCTGGATCTGAGTATTCAGATATGTTTTCAGGGGTTTTCTCACAGCCCAGAATGCTGTGTGGCGTAGCTAGACCATCCTCCGTGGCGTTGTGGAGGAAGGTCTGGCAATGCGAGACAGCCCCCACCCCAGAGTAAACATGCTACCCCCCATTCACAATGAAAGTGTAAACCTGCACACTCTGAAAACCATTCCATGTGTTGTACTGTAGAGAGAACATGTCATCTGGGAAAATATAAAGCCATGTTTTGAAGCTTCTTCCATTTCCTCTATTCTGTATCCTGTGATAGTCCTGACTCACCCAAGGCTTTCTTCTCCTTCTTAAAATATGCTTTTTTTTAATCTTCGGCCAAGCTCCTCCTGTCCTTGTCCCTTGTTTGTTTGTTAGGAACAATAGTGTGT
>NC_048417.1:27784318-27820223 GCF_013103735.1 Etheostoma cragini | reverse complement strand
TGGGGGATCCCGAGGCGTTCCAAGGCCAGGTTGGAGATATAATCTCTCCACCTAGTCCTGGGTCTTCCCCGAGACCTCCTCCCGGCTGGCTGTTAATAGGGGACTATATTGTGTTATATTCTGAGTTATAGGGAGAATTAGTGTCCATGTTAATTAAGGCTGGGGGAAAACATTAATACAGCATAGTTAGATATGTTCCGATACCAATTCCGATACTTGTGCTGTGGGTATCGGCCGATACCGAGTACCAATACCAGTGTGTTTAAAAAATATATATATATATATCATACTGCACATGCATGACTGTGATATTATAATCATTGTGTTAATGCCTTGCTCAGGGTTAACACTTTGTAAAACACGAATTTATACAGCAAATGGAAGCCATTTATTTTTAAATAGGAGAGTATAAAACAATAGTGCAACAACAACTATAAGAACAGATATTTTTTATTGTAAAATAAAGGTATTTCAATTTTTACATAGAACAGTATAAAACTTACTAGCAACAGTAACTTTATAATGATTCCTTAAAAAGAAGAAAACTTGAAGTGCAGCCATTATGTACTAAAATAAAGACATTTAAATCTTCAAATAGTGCAGTATTTAACAATAGTGCAACACACACCTATAAAGTAAATATAAAAAATGCAACTCAAAAGAGCAACAGCTACACAGTAAATGAATACTTTAAACAAGTAGGCTACACATTGCAGTAGATTTTAGCAATTTAGTATTACTCATACTTTCAAGAACAAAGGCAGATTCTTCTTCAAGAAGATGAGCCTTTCTGCCCTCTCTCCTCCTAGTCTGTTCCTTCTTGCATCAACCATGTTGGACGCTGTACTGAACAGTCTCTCACTGTCAAGAGAACCTTTGCAGCAGTGACAGCGAGGGTGGGAAACCGAATTTGGTGGACTCCCAAATACTGGAATGGGCTGTCGGAGCGTGGGACCGTTGGCTCGGTCAAATATGTCTGTATTTGAACTTGTGTGCTTGTGCTACTTGCCCCACGTTCCTCATCATGCTCCTGCAGGATTTCCTCAAACAGGACTTTCAAGCTGCTCTTTCTGCTGCTGTCTGGCTGTGCATCCATACGTGGGGCTTTATGGGGGTTTTCTGGAATTGTCTCTTCTCCCTCACGTGTGGTCCTGCTCAGTAACGCATCCATCTTCTCCACCTCTTGGGTCAGAGCATCCTTGGCATGCTTGATGCTGTCTGCTCCTGTGAAATATCTAAAAACAATGAAAAATAATAAATGTCTTAATATGTAAAATACAGAAACAACCTCCTCCATAGTAGCTTTTAGTGGTACCACATTAATGCAATAGTAATCAATAATAATGCAATATCTAGTTATTCAAAATACCATTTCAAAATTTTTATAATATAGACATTTAATACAAATATTAGACATACCTGTCTTTGAATCGTGGGTCTAAAAGAGTGGCAACTGCATACAAGGGCTCATTCTCAATGGTCTTGAATCTTTTCTGGACAGCCTCAAGAAGGGTTGTTTTCATGGTTTTTATACCAGTGTCCCCGTCGTTCGCCCGAGCAAGAAGGCGTTTCACCACTGGGACTGGTGGTATGACTTCAGCTGCAGAAGAGGTGGAGGAGCTAATCTACTGGTGGGAACGTCCACTGTAAACTACTGCCAAACTGCCGACATGATGCGCTAATGTTAGCTTGTTTTAAGGAGGCGTTAGGTGATCAATTCTTCTTCGCCCCTCTAAAACAGCGGCGCAACTATTTTAAGAGAGGCAAAGAAGAACTGTGTCCGAGTTAACGGACCAGTAAATAGATTCCTATTTCTAATAATTTACGTGGTATCGGATCGGTGGCTGGACTTCAGTACTCGCCGATACCGATGCCAGCATTTTTGGCAGTATCGGAGGCATTTCCGATACTGGTATCGGAATCGGAACATCTCTAAGCATAGTATCATAGTATATATGTGTTGGTCAGTTTGTTCGATTTTGCAGCAATAACGGAGAAATGTTTCTTTTTAGATGAAACATGTTGACAAAGTTTCCTTTTAGGGACATCATTTGAAATTGGGAAAAAATTAGAAGTTATAAATTGCAATATATCGCAGAATATTGCAATATGTTTAAAATCGCAATTATATCGTATCATGGCATAAGTATCGTGATGATATCGTACCCCCACCCCGCCCAATGTTAATGTAGTGAGTGTTTATGTTTCAGTGTGACTCAGTAATGCAGCCAGACCTGAATAACCACAGGTCCAGGACAGTCGGTGGAATGCTGCTATGGAATCTCTTTCTGAGGGGGCGAGGCAGAATTTATCTAGACCGAGGACTGTAAGGGTTTAGTAACCTTTCGTCTTCATTACTAACCAGAAAAACACTGTTCCATGCTCTCTGTATCCCAGTGTGTGAACTTCTTACACACAATCTGAGAGAAGACACACTACTCTGTAGTTGTTAAGCTGGCTGTGTCTTTTTGTAGTTCTAGAACACCAACAGAGTGATGGGCCCTGGTCTCGATAAATGATCTAGATCACTGCCTCCCGTCAGTTTCAGGTAGCTAGCTAGCTGGTAGCTCGGTGTTTGTCGTGGGGAGCTGGTGTCAGCTCGTGGACGTTGTTGGCACCGGACCTGTCCTCACCCATTCTGTTTACCATGTCCTTACCAGTCATATCTATCCCTGCTAGAATATAATTAGATAATGTAATTCACACTGAGTGAAAACAACAGCTTGAAGTATTTGACTTTGGCTGCTGAGTCACCGATGGATGATTTGACTCTAGTGTTTACTCCTTTATATGTTTGAGTTCTTGTGGAGCAGGGTCTGAGTCATGTCTGCGGACAAAACCATTTGGGTTTAACTTAGCATGGACTGAAATATGATGTAACGGTTTAAATTGCAATGTGGCTGAGAAATTGGTATCAGATGGACAGAAATTTTGCGAAAGAATGAGGAACTGAGTGAGGAGCTAAGCTTCCATCCACTTGTCAACAGAATTATTCAGTTCACTAAGGTCAGTAAAAAACTCATGTGAATAAATCTGGTGAAAGCGTGTTTCCATCCAACGGCTTTAAAGCCGATAAAAACCTGACGACCTCCCACGCTGTTTTTCTCGTTGTCCGTCCACTTCCATCTGTCTTTGTTGCCCCACCCCTTATGTGTGCAGACAGAGAGGAATATATAGAGGGCGGATATGAACTACAACTTCTTCTTCTTTGTTTTGTGGTGGGTGGCAACCATAAAATGACCTAAAACTTAATCGCAATTCATTATTTACTCAGCAAAAAAGATTCCATCAGCGTTTATAAGCTGAATATCATTAAGTTAAAATCAGATGAGACAGATTATATTTCTTTTGAGTCAATATTCATGAAATTCCATCAAATCTTACTGTTTCCAGAAGGCATTTTTCATTCAGTATCACTTAATTTGGTTAAAAACATGTGGATGGAAACATAGCTAGTGAGGAAAATGTTGTGTTACCTCTTCAGCCAAAATCCACAGGAGACCTACAAGCTGAGACACACACACACACACACACACACACACACAAAAGATCCATTCAGCAATGAACTCCCTTTTCTTCCCTCAGTTAGATCCTGTTTTTCTCATGTCAGGTCACGCTGGCTCAGTCATGTGTGAGGCTGCACCTTTTTATCAATTTCTTTCACAGTCTTTTCCTTTTTTTTGAAGCTACTGAAGATACTTTATTGGCACGTACATGTAGCTGATTCATTCTCTAAATTTAACCCATCCCTCAAGGGAGCAGTGGGTAGCCATATACAGCCCCCCGGGACCAACTCCAGATCTGAGCTAGTGTCTTGGTCATGACACTGACTGGAGGACCTGGTCCATGTTTTTAAGGTTGGGGGTAACCACGCAGACATGGGGAGAACATAGAAACTCCACACAGAAAGGCCCGGAATCACCAGGATTCAAAAGTCACCATTGGGCCGCCATGCTGCTTTTATGATTGACAATATTGTATGAAATGATAATGTTTTTATCATTATTCTTATTTTTTCTTTTAAATAAATTAAATTAAAAAAAAGATAAAAGATTATAGTGTAATTTTGCAAGGATCTGTACTTGGGATGGTGGAAAATTGATTCTTGGATGCATCGTGATTCTCTATAGAACGATTCAATGCTCGATTCTGAATAGTTAATATAATTATAATAATTGTTTTTCAATCAAATTGGCATATCAAATTGATTTTAGACATTTTAAAGTGTTTCCATACATTTTTGCACTAATCGCATTTAAGCAAACTTTTGAGAAAGTAATAATAATAATAATAATAATTATAAATAATTATTAATAGTTTTTTTTTCAAATGTTGATTTGTATTTAAAAGTTTCACAAGCATGGAATGACTACACAATAAAATCCTAAGTAGACAAAACATTAAATCTTGTGTGTGACAAATACTGTATATGTCAACATCTAACAAACTCAGATTTACATGTAAATAACACGTGGAAATGTACATAAAAAACTGTTGCATCGATAATCGGTTTAAAATCGAATCGTTGGCCTCAGAATCGGAATCGAATCGTGATATGCCCAGAGATTCCCACCCCTAAACGGTACAAAACAAATGTGTAGGCCGGGACGTCTTTGCAGCGCCACAATACCTAAAGGAGAATTCAACATGTAGCTCTGTTTAAAAAATAAATGAAATAAATGTAAACCCTAACCCTAAAAACACCCCCCTGCAACTTTCAATATTGCAATAGTCCATATTGCGATTTTGATAAAATTGCAATTTATTGTGCAGCCCTGCTACAGGTGTTAATGGATTTAGTTCATGGTGTTCCTTCTATAAAGACATGAAGATACGAGTCCTACTCTGCACACAGGTGTCTTGAAGAGCCAGATTTATTCACAGTGCTTTTTTGTTTTGGATTAATTCCTCTTTCTTGAGGTCACGGTGTTGTGGTGGGGATTTAACTCGACTTTCCAGTATGGTTATTCTTTGCTCAAGTTTCAGACAGCATTAACACACTTCCTCTCTAGTTTGTTCTCTGTTTGGTTTTCTTATTGACATTATTTATACTTGGTGCTTGTTCATGTAGTTTTTGTGTGTTCAACTGTTTCTTTTGGCATGGAGTGCACTCAGTAGATACTGAGCTTCAAAGGCAAAATGTGTGCCTTTTTTTGCAATATACCGATTTCAGACCAAGTTCAAGTACAATTGGGTACTTGCCAATACTGAGTAGAGCCCGACCAATAAAGGATTTTTAAGGCCGATACCAATACTTGGTTAACAAAAAAATCAGATAAATCTGTCCACAAACAGATTCCCCTAACGTTAGTTATTTGTAGTTATTTATGAATTGTAGAGCGTGATTGTAGAGAGTGATTACGTTCTAACGCACAAAGTACCATCAACCACTCAACAGTCGATTTTTGTGAAGACAGATGCTTGTTTCCTCCTTCTCTGCAAGTTTACTCATTGCAGTAAACAAGGAAGTAGGCTACTCTAGTATTGATTTATCATCGTTCTAAGATGAAGGGAGAACATTTCTCTCTGTTTAATATCATTAAAAGTTAGGAGTTGCTGTCGCTTCCGGACCGCGATATTAATTCCTTTCTTTTACACTTTTTGCTCGCGGAAGTTATGGGAGAACAGATATCGTGTGATATGAACTATAATGAAAGCAATAATCACTGTGTAGTTATCCTCATTGATTGTCTTCTATCCTACATTCAAGAGTTTATGGAGAGAGAAAAAAACTAAGTTGCTCGTGACTGCATGGGACTGCACAGTTTACCATTGCACGTTAGCCTAGCAGCTAGCGGAGTTTCCTTCTGCTTATAGCTTATTCCCGACAAAACCGCATGGTTGAATATCGGCCTGCGTGCATGTTTTGTAGCTAACAGAGCAGCTGTTATATTAGAGAGAGCAACACGTTAGCAGACTGCAGTCGCCCTCTCTGTTCTCTGTCTGCCCAACTGCTACCAACAAGCCCTATACTTTCGGTTCATAGAGCTCCGTTGTTTTCCAAAAACTATAAAAATATAAAACATCCATGAGCCACACTGTTGCACTGGGTGACATGCTCCTTCACTATCATGAACCCACGATACACCGTCCTGCTGCCCCAAATACTTACTGGAGCACCAAACCTGGATTAATCCAACGGCTAATCCCAACTAATGCACAATTTTCCTTCTGTTCAATTAATGATGTGACCAGTGACAGTGACCAGCAGGCACCGGAAGGTGGGGAAGTCAGAAAGTATTGAGATGGGATTACTTGACAACAAGACTAATATCTATTAATGCCTTTATTTTTGAAGCATTCTGCACCAGAACTAGTGTGCACTAACTAATACTGCATTAAACACCACCTGACAACATATTCCGTACTGTTGCTTTCATCCCTGGATGTATGTAATGTTTTCTGGGGTGGGGGTTATGTATTAAGTGTTTATTTCTTACTATGTGTCTTTACTGTTTTGCTGTGATTGTCTGTTGATCTGTCATGAGCACACCGAGGCAAAGTCCTAGCCGCTAAGTTGCATGGCAATTAAGTATTGAATCTTAAAGTATTGAGTATTGAATGTGAGAATGAAATGCTTTTCTTAATCATAAAGGAAAATAAATTGAGTACACTTGGGTAAACTAATAATCAGCAAAGTAATAAATAAGGAAAAGTATTGTTAATCACAGCAGATATTGATGTTATTTATTAAAATATTATTTCTGAATCTGAACATGGCCAAATGGCTGGTGAAAGATTTGACCAGCCACTCAGTAGATTTATAGAATAGATAGTTTTTTGCCTGGTGTGTGAAGCAAATCTATTACTCACTTTGGCATTTGGCCGGTTAATGGTGCTAATTTTAGACCTTGACTCAATCATTCCATATTGTTACAACAACATCTGCATCAGAGGCTGTGTGGTCATGCCGGGTCTCCCCTTGCTTGTTTCAGTCGCAGCAGCGCTGGCCCCACCGGAGAGCCTGACCCTGATCACCTTGAACACCAACTACACCCTAAGCTGGGATTGGGACCCGAGTTTTGCAGAGGGACACGCTGTGGACTTCACCACTCAATACGTGGCGTAAGTCTCACTTTTACAGACACGAGGAACCAGCGACACTGAGGCAGGGCACCAAGTTTGTTGTGACGAGCTCTAGTTTGAATCCTCGGGTGTAGTGACTTTCCTGTAAAGCTCTAGTTCAACGTATCGTGTTCCGTAACACAACTATTCATGGGTTAAGCAAATATTTTTATTTTCTCCTGCTTGCTTATTGTTCATTTTACTTCTTTATTTTTATAGCCTTAGTTACTTTGCATATTCATATTCATTTTACAAAATATTATGAATAAGCTACGAAGTATTAAAGTGGATAAAGAGGAGACTTTATTGATCTGGTGCTCAAAAATGAAAAAACTACCGGCCAAGTCAAACTTCTGCTGTTATTTTGGTGAACGTGACTCAAAACTAATGCAAAAGTAGTTTAAAGCATTCCACTTCAGAGACAGTAATATAGAAATAGAACTTGTTACTCTCAAATGACAGTAACGAGTTATCTATGATGTATTACATTTTGGAAGTAACTTGCCCTGATAACTAGGGCTCAACGATTTAGGGAAACATCTAATTGTGATTTTTTTCTGCCAGATAAGCCAGTTTAGCAAATGTTCACTTTTCATTGTGTAAGAGATAAAAAATCAATATCATAAAGGATTACAGCATGGGACACCATCAAAACTGCTTTATATTCTTATGGAAGGATGGATGAATTGCCAGCAATAGGTGTTTTTCTTTTAATAAGTATGGAACATTGAACAGCCGAACACAGAACATTTATCACAAAAGCAAAAATAAGTATAATAATGAAAACAATTCGAATATAGTAATATGAATACTTTTTGTTAACAATCATTTAAATGGCACATGATACCAGGATTTATTCTTCTAAAAAACAGTAAATATACTAATAAAAAAGGACTAAAACATAACCAAACGTTACACCAAACACTTACCTAGATAATGCCTATTCTATTAATCTTCTCGATTAATGCTTCTTTTCAAATCCATTTGAAAACTATTAACCTATAAGCCCTAATTATAACCAAAGCAGACAGGAGCTTTTGAAGGGGTTAATTCATTGTTTACTAGTGCTGTGGCTCAAGGACGGGAAGTACCAGCCGCTCCACAACGTTCGTCCAGAGGGAAATGTTCCAACAACTGGTGGATAGAATGCTATGAAATGCCTCCCAGACATTTATGTTCCCCACAGTAGGAAATGTAATTACTTTGGATCGATGATGTATGATTGAGAACGTATTACTAAACTGCTGCTGTAAAACCGCCATCCACATCTCTGAACACTGAACTACTCCAAACACAGAAAACCCACACAAGTCCGACATGAATCCGTCTTAAGGTTTTGATTTTCTTTACAGCGAGCACCACAGAGACGGTAGTGTAGCTGTAAACTCCATCTTCATTTTCTTTTGGTTGTTTGTTCCATTCCGTCCAGCCTCTGTTGTGTAAGTTAATGCATTATTGTAAGAGTCTCAGCACTCAACCACAGGAAGTGATGGGGTGTGTAAGGAGTCAAAATGTGATCCAAACCAACTACAGGAAGCAACTGAAAGTCTTTAATGGCACAAGGAGATGAAAGTTGTGTAATAGCCAGCAGTTTCGGGCCTTGGGAGTTGAGCATACCAAAATGAAGGTGCAACTGTGGTGTAGGGGATGGGTCATATTTTATTTTCATTGGCTTGTAAAATTACAACATTTGTTCAGATGTTAATAACCAATGAGATATCTTTCTCTTGTGCCATGTTTCAGACATAAATACAGATTGTTAGATTTTTGGGGGATTTATTTGTACCAAGATAGGAGTTAGCATTTCAATCAGGAGAGACATGTTTGCAGTATGCAAATAAGATTTATTGTACAGCACAAATAAAAGGTACAAAGTCTTTGGCGATTAGACTCCATCGCTAAATGAATATTTTGTATATACACAAAAGGGGTAGAGAACCATCACCCCCCCCCCGATAGAATCTAGACACCTGTAGTGAGGACTAAGGAGCCTTAAGACCAGACAGAAGGAGGCGTCGGACAAATCAGCTGAAGTAGATGACTAGAAGTGGGGGGGGGGGGGGGGGGGGGGTGGAGGGTTGGAATCTTTTCCTGCAACAACAGCTGAATAGCAAAGGGAGATACAATAATTTAAACCAGGGTTGTGACTCTGTGATTGGCCCTTGCCATCTGTGAGCGATTCTGATTGATTTAGCAGGAAGGTGAACGCCTCCAACAGCTGATTGGAGTTAGATGGAGCGTTGATTAAGAGCGAGGTCTTCCTAAAAGGATTTACACTGAGATACGTTTCAATCAGGAGAGACTAGTTGCAGATATGTGACAGTTAAACACGCATGATAAAATATACATTTATTTACATAACAGCTGATTTGATTTAGGAGTGCATCAATTAAAAGTTAGGTCTTCCTGAAAGAATTTAGGCTGACCTACATTACAGGCTAACAGTTCCATATTTCTTATACCTTTTTTCTTATATATATTTCTTAAAATAAAGGATGTCTATTTCAAGATTGATTTTCTATTACGCCGATTAATGCCCTACATTTTGTTTTTTTTCTCGTCTTCTCAGGAAGTTCAAGCTAAGGTCTAAGAAAAAGAATCCAGTGTGGGAAACGGCATGTGAGAAGACGTCACACAGGTCATGTGACCTTACAAAGTTGAACCTGTTCTACCTGGGCATCTACGTGCTTCGTGTACAAGCCAGTGTGAACGGGAGTGTCTCCGACTGGACAATGAAAGAATTCTGCCCTGACAAAGATGGTAAGAGAGAGGGATGAGATGAAGACGAGTGGAGGGAGCGCAGGAGAGTGCGATGAGGAAGAGAATCAGTCCCTCTAAATGTTGTCGGGCAGGTACTTAAGCTTCCAGGAAAGATATTTCATACACAATCATGTGGCAGCATGTCATCTTAGGTGACACAAACCACAAACCCTCCAAAACAAGGGCAACCCCCCCTGAACAAAACGGCAACTGAGCAAAAAAAAGAGTTCAACCACAAGGTAGCTGTGAGCTACACTGTTTGAAAAAGTAACCTTTGCATGTGTTTTGCAGCTCTGAACTATGGAAACCACAGCGTTGATTTGAGTCTAGATCCCGTGAGATTAACAACAGGGTTACTGTAAACACAGCCTCACTAAGCTTAGAATTCCTCACACAGGCAGCAGAGCTGGAACAACAGGTCCATCTCTGATGGATTTCTTAATGCTTCTTAAAATATTTTTTTTATTTTATATTATTACTTCTCAATGGGTGCTATGCAGCAACCCAAACAATGACTAGGTGAGCTTAGATGGGGAGGGCATTTAAAGATTTCAATCTTGGGTGAATGGAATGTGTGGGTGTCTCCAAACTCACCTGCTATTTTGGTTCAGCAGGCTACATGCAAAAGGGATGGCTGAGGTGGAATATAGGTCACGGAGTGTGAGGATTCATGTAATCTCTTGTTGGTAACATCACTGGTCACATAGCTGTAACACAACCAAAGTGACTCTTAACGGTGAAGCGCCTCACCGGAATCCTACGTTCTTGTCTAGGTGTCGCAGAGCGATGAAACACCTTTACCAGAAACGTTTGAAAGGATGCCAACAGAAACGGGCAACAATCAGCCATTCTGATGTGTGTTGAGGCGTGTGTGGTTATTCTGTAGCAGCCTGGCTTCCATGGTTTTACCCAGATAACGACAGTAGACTGCTGTGTGTAATGGCTCTGAAGCAGCACTTCTCCAATCAGAGCCTGCATTACCAATAACACATACTGGAAGAACCACACAATAATTTATAGATCAATGCAAACTGCTTTACTGATGTTCCTGCTGTAATCACATTACATGTTTTAAGCATCATCCCGTTATTAGTATTTAGTCTTGTCTTGTGGTAGGGTAGGGCAATTTGGACCAAAAATGATATCTGCTGTATGGCAATACACAATATATAACTTGGTACTTTCTAAAAAGTTGGCTAAATGTGCAGTTCACAAGCACTTACTTTAAACAGATTGTGATTAAAAACAATGCACAGACAGGATTTCCTTTCTCGTTTGAAAATGTTTTGGTTGCAACACATGTAAATGAAGATTTATATTAAATTAATAGCCTACAATAAATAGATTAAATAGAAAAAGGCCTATCTCTAAAATGCTCATTCAGCTGTTTAAACAACAAAGATAATAGAAAGTTCTTCATTTTTGCTTGTAGAAGACTTGATTATCAACACATGTAGTATCAACGAATTTTGTGAATAGAAATAAATGAAATATCCGTGTCGTTTCTATGCTTGAGTACGTGATGATATTGTGAAACAAGTTTTCTGTATTTAAATTTACTAAATCATATTTTTATATGATTAAATATGAAGTGTGTGCTATTGAAACTTTCAAAAATAACGCCCAAACAACCTCTCATCTGTCCATTCCTCTCTCCTGCCAGCTGCTGTGGGTCCTCCATCCAGAGTGGAGCTTTCTCCTGCTGGAAGTGGCCTGGACGTTATCATATCTGACCCTCTGACCAGCACCAACAGCTCCATGAAGGACAATATCCAAGAACTGTACTACCGGATCCTCTACTGGGAACGCTCTGGAGACATTCAGGTAGGAAACCCAACTCTTATCCCTCTGACAAACACTAGGCCCATGCGTGCTATATTCCTTAGAACTAACTTTGAATGTGTTTTGAATTTGGATTATTTGGAACCCATATGCACTTACAGTTGGACAGACGCAGAGGTTTAGCCGAGCCAAAGCAGTGCACTTTAAAATTCATCAACTTTTTCGGGTCATCAGGCAAATAAAACGCCAGACATGTTACAACAGGAATATACATAACAGTTTCCCCTATTCACACTTCCTATTTTCTCTTCAGTCCCTAAAGACACCTGCTGAAACCCGTGAGACTGCAGCAGCCACATAATCATGTCATGCACTCACAGTCGGCCCTGTTAACAGAGCACCTGCTCTCTGCGGCATGATGCTTTATTGGTTTTTACTGAAGTGATTCCGGTCTGTGCTACAAGGCGGGTGAATCTCACATGAGAGAGTGAGTGAGTTTGTTTCTGGTTCCAGGATTTCCGCCAAGCTGTTTGTAAAAAGAACAGCCTGCAGGTCTTCGAACTGGTTTGACGCAGAATACGTAGGTCACTACAGTGTGTTCTAAAATAATCCAGAGCTAAGGAGTATGTCGCGTCATTTGGTTAAAAAAGGCCAAGCATACACAAAAGAGAAAAGTTTTTTAAAAAAGTAATTAGAAACAACCTAGAAAATAAATACCATTACATGCACATGTGCTTTAATATTGCATTTGCTGCACAGAGATTAATACATAGTATATTATATTATTATATAGTATTATATATATATAGTATATTATTTAAAAAACAAACCAGTTTCTCAGTTGAAAACTTCTCTTTTCCCATTCTAGTTCTTGCATGGGGTTAACACAGTATACCCTCATGTCATGTAGCTTTAGTGTTATTTTTTAATGTTATAGTCATGTGAACAAGATTTTACTGGGCATTTAGAAATAATGTATGTTTTAACTGACAACTGTAAATTCTATCTAGTTCTGCATTAGGTAACATCGTACGATTTGCAGGATCAGCACTAAAATCCTTAATATTAAAGTTCAGATTGTTTTTAAAGAGTCTTCTGTAATGCGGCGTCTTTCTGAGTGGAACGCGGAGCAGTGGTACTCAGAGTGTCAGGGGTCTGGGGGGACGTCCGCCACCCACCAGACTCGGTTCCCGTGCTTTGTCGGTGTGTTTGAGTGATATATTTAAATAATAAGATAAAATAATATAATATAACATAATAATATAAAAGATAAGAACAATACTCAGACCTCCGCAAGGCACGCCCTATCTCAGTGCAGTGTGCATTTTCCCAGTTGGTAACAGATTTTTCTGATTTTTCCAACACCATGTGAATGCAGCAGGAAAGCCCTATCTTAACGGAAGTGAAAATAATTCCTGAATCCGCCCAGGAAATCAGTCGGCTCCTGAATGTAATGGGTTCGTTCTTGGCATTAACCAATGCTATTAGTTACCAAAAGAAAAAATGGCAATGTTTTCTTTTAATATTGTGCGGCCCTTATATAAAACTCCAATTTTCCACCAGCTCAGATTCTCAGTTCCTCTGGCCTGGCTTGCGCATCCCCTGTGAGAGTTAAATGGTATTTTGAGGAACCAGCCATGAAGCTGTTTGTTTGTTTCCGTTGCAGCTTATTGTTGCTAGTGTTAATGTTGTAATACTGCGCAGGCCTTTGAGCCATCGCTGTTTATTGTATTTACTCTCACGCTTTCTGGCTGTCATTTGCTTAACAGACTCATATTTGAATGAGGATCAAGGAGAAAATTCCTGTTTACATATGGAGCATTAATATCAGTAAACTACCATCAATGTCAAAAGATCTGTCCGCCCAGACATTTGTGGTCACACTAATGCACGACAGCTGCGAAGAGACTCTGATCTGATCTGACTGTTATTATAGCCTTTTCAATATAGTGTTCAGGGGTAAACAGACATGCTTAGAAGTGGGCGATTTACTACAATAAACTAGTGCCGTCAAACGATTAAATTATTTAATCGCGTTAAGGTCATAGTTAACTCGCAATTAATTGCACATTTTTATCTGTTCTAAATGTCCCTTAATTTCTTTTTGTCCCATTATATCTTTTCTAATTTTAATGCTCTTATCAGGATGAAAAAGTGGATCGGCTTGCTTTGTGCACATGTTTTTTCATTCAGCATATAGCTTACTGTAGTGTTTTATTTCACACTAACATTCTCACTTGGAGCAAATAATCTCTCACACAGTAACACTGTCCATCAATACAAGTGTGAAAAAATACTTTGACGGGGGGGGGGTTGGCTTCAGCTGTGTGCTTGGCCATCAATTGGGATTTCCGATGATAGCTCAGTTCACAACGACCGTACACATAGATCACTTTGGTCTTGTCAATTGAACATTTGGCAACTTTTAAACTTTCCATCTAGAATCTTATTGACGTCTATTTTAACATTTTGCACTCGCCATCCACTCAAAACGTAACGTTACTACTCTTTGGCCGGCTCGCCCAAACGGTGTGTGTGCGCGGCGTTCCTGTTGCTTTGTTTCCGGTCTAGCTAGATTCAATGGGTGTTGTCGTTTCTCTAGCGTTACTAGTTGTTGCAACAGAACGTGGCAAAACTAGTTTGCCGGGCCAAAAAGAACGTTAATCCTGCGTTAACAAAAATAAATGCTGTTAATAACACGTTTAACTGACAGCACTACAACAAACATTGAAAACATGTTTTTAATAGGGGGGTAGAATCTGCATTATCGTCTGCAGAATCATTCATCAGTTAGTTAATCCTAAAGAAATATAAATGAAAAATATATAATAACGATGTGGCTGAATGACATCTGTGCTGAAAGATTTTTTTTCAAACTTTGACTGTGGGATGGTGGCTCCCGAATACATTTCATGAAGTAGCCTTCCTAAAGGTCTTACCTCTTCTTCAGGCCTTAGAAACCCAGACGTTGGATAGCAAGGCCACCATAGTGACTCTGTCGGACCTGAAGGCCTGGACCTGGTACTGCGTGAGCATCCAGTCACGCTACGACTTCTTCAACAAGAGTAGCAGCTTCACCTTGCCCCGCTGCATGCAGACCGAAGGTAACCCTTTTTTAATCACAAACAATAATGCCTAAAAGAATGTGCCTGTTGCTGCCCCCTGGGGATATATTATGAAGGCAAGGCAAGCCAGCTTTAATTCTATGGCATTTCAGCAGGAAGGCAAGACAAAGTGATTTATAAAAAACAAAAACAGCAGTTAAACACAATTAAAAACATTTGTTCATTCATAAAATAAGACACACATGAAATACAAGAATACAAGTTACAGTGTAAGAAATGAACAATAACTTTAGTAAAGGCCGCATAAAGACACCTGGGTAGCTCTCTTGGCAAAGCGCGTGCCCACATAGAGGTTTACTCCTCAACACAGCAGCCGTGGGTTCCACCTCTGCGGCCATTTGCTGCATGTCATTCCCCCTCTCTCGACCCTTTAATGTCTTCAGCTGTCATATAATATTCAAAAACAAAGGCAGCATCAAAAAGAAAATTTGTCAGGGATTTAAAAGAAGTGAGAGTTGGGAAAGGATTAAAACTGAAGCTACACATTCCCGTTTACATGTACCCGTGTGAGTGTATGTACGTGATAACAGAAGCAACATGCAACTAGAGTCAAATCTGACATGTGATCTATGCACGTGTCACACTTTAACAGGTCCAATTTCGTGGTGGCAGATCGTTGGCTACTTCCTGCTCTCTCTGGTGATCTGCTTCTTGTTCGTGGCAGTCGTACTCTGCAGCTCCATTTGGTTCTTCAAGACTGTTAAGGCGACATTTTACCCCTCCAACCAGCTGCCTACACACTTCCAGGTATGAAGCCACAGCTTTGGCTCTGTGTCAGTCACATCTAGTGTGTTAACATTTCTGATATGTAAAGTCATACATTTGTTGTTTTGAGAGCATGGGTTTTACTGTCGTATATTTGAATTACATGGTAACTACTGTTTTTTCTACTTATTTACTACTACTTATTTACTACTTTCCTATCTATTTACTACTTTCCTAGAATGGTTCATTTTGCTGCTGACAAGCCCAGAATATTATTCTAAGCGTATGATAACATTATGGAAAGGATCCCTACAGAGAGATACCTTTTTAAAACCTCTTTAAGACCTTTCGGTTGATCGATATAGCATCTGAGTAACCACCACGTTGATATGACCGTCAGAAAACATAGAATTTGCATGTCAGCGTTAGGATTTAATCTCACTGAAGTGCATATATTCAGTTTAAGCAGTCTGTCTGGAAGTCTCATTTCAATCTCTGTTCTCCCCTCCTCCTCACCCCTGGTCTCCCCCCCCCCCAGTATCTTTGTGACTCATTTGGATCTGACATTCCTCGCCTCCTCACCCCGGATTCTGACTCAGAGCTGTTGTGTGATAAAGTGACCGTCTGTCAAGAGCCACCGGTCCTGGAAATCCACATCCCTCCCCCTGAGGCCCTGCCGGTGCCCCCGTCAGACAGCAGGTGGGTTGATCTTTGATGCTACACCAGCTCACGTGTCACATGTTTGCCAGTTTCATAGTGAAAATGTTCAAGGTAAACCGTTACGCTGGGGCCAAATACAAGCTGGGGAAATACAAGCAGCCAGTGATTCTCTCAAAGAAGAGAAATGTAATTAAGTTTACAAGTATTGCTCCGCGAGACTACTGAGACTTTGCTCCGCACCGCTTGTGTCTGTCTCTGGCGATGACTGGTTTGACAGAGATACAAGAGACGGCGATCAGCCACCCTAGGTCTTATCCTGTCCTCTGAGCTTTCCAGGTGGTCCAGAGGCAGCGTGTGAGGTTTCTACATCAAGTTAGCCATCACTCTCATGTTCGTGGTCACACTAGCGCTAGTGATGGTCAAGTGAAGCTTTCTGTTCAACAAAGGGTTAAAAACACACGGAATTGCCACTCATTTAACCTTTTTCTTGGAAAAGAGAGCGCCGTCTAGTGAGCTCACAAAGGACCACAATTGTACTTTGGAATAGCTACATTTAAGGCAGATACCGACACAAATGTGTATCAGTATTGCCAACAGGAACGTTGTAGAGCGTCCTCTGGTGGACAGATTATGCAACACCACCACTCATAACATGTTTGTTCATTCGTTTTTATTTTATTTTTTAAATATTCCTTCATCATAATTATTTCTTTTTCTTTTTCTTCTTTTTTTGGCCTTTATAAATGCCCGATATTGGCCGATAGCGGGGATGTAAGCCTTGGTTTGTTTCCAGATTACACCGGCAAACTTTAGACAACGGACTAACGAGACTTCTGATCTGCTCTGAACTCCGTCTCGGTGGCCTTGCTTTGTGGGTGTGACTTTTTGCCGTGTCATCACCATTCCTATCTATATAAGCAATGTGTTTAAAATTCAATAGTTTACGAGAGAACACAAAGTTTTTGATGATACATTCAACTTTGAAATAAACACTTTTTTCTTCTAGGGGAGCAAGCCCCCAAGTCCCCTAGAGGCTCCGAGGTCCACCCAACACAGTCTCACTGTGTTTTTATATTTATATGGCTTTCAATGACTCAGCCGGTCTTTCACCTTAGTGTTCACGTAAAGTGAAGTGTGTTGCATTGTGTAGTAAGTGATAGAATGACTGTACCTTCCCCTTTATGTCTCCAGTGGCAGACACAGTCGCCAGGGCAGCGGCGGCAGCGGGGACTCAGGAGTGTACTCCACAGGCTGCAGCTCTGGCCTGCGGCAGCCCGACAGCATTCAGTTGTCCTCGGGGGACGAAGACTCTGGGCAGGGGTTCCTTGACTTGGAGCAGGTGAAGATGAAGGACATGGCTCCAGAGCTCAAGACTCGACTTCTGATCGCCGACGAGGGCGCTGTTGACGTGTGTGTATGAAGGCAAGGCATGCCCCCGAAAAATACATTTTTTGAGCATGAAGCGAGGATGACCATGTTAAGGAAGATAGAGGTTTGTGGGAAATGTGCAGCGTGCCTTTTCTCCAGCTGTCACTTTGAAAGGAGAGGAAACCGCTATTTTAAAAAAAGAAGAAAAGAGCGGAAAAAACAAGATGAGTAACCAACTCGCACGGGAACAAAACAATGTGCTGTGATGTCACTCCGTGTTTCCATGAGGAGGCCAAGGAGGACACGTGGTCTTCACTGTTTATATCTTTCTTTCCTCATGTCGCCTACTGTTCTTTCCTGATTTTAATGTTGTACATTTCCTTTCCCTGATCTGCAACAGCCACAGTCTTAGCCTTCATGCTGTGAAAGACTATCCTGGACCAGCTGAATTTATACTTCTGCTGCTGTGTTCCTATGTGAGCTGTGCACGTTGGGTCCACAACTGTCCTAAAGTCCCACCTTCCGGCTCTGATGTCCAATCAAACTTCTGCGGTGTCTTTGGAGTCCCAGCCTCTCTGGGGAAGCTGTGGGGCCAACCGTCTGTGCAGCTCTGCACAAAAGCTTGCGCAGAGATGGTTTGCATTGTATAAATTAGGCATTGCGTATCTATGAGTGTATATATGAAGCCTAGTCTGCATTAATAAGGATTTTAAGAGTCACATCATGGTTTTACTGTCATTGAGCTTTAATGAGTTCACAAAACGTGCCTAAAGTTGCTAATTAGGCAGCATTAAGTATAGAGCTGGATAATTGATCAAAAATGTATGGACATCGAAATTCAGATGCTGTCATTGTCATATTTTACCATGACGATCATTTTGAAAGAATTTTTTCCTGTTGATAGGCCTACTTTGTCCTTAAAACCATCATACCGCATGTGTAGTCACGTGACCAGTCAGCTCAACGGAGGATAGCCCGAACACAGAGTCTGAGTCAACTGAGCATCTCATGCCCAAAAAAGCCCCAGTTTCCCTCGTCTGGCTACATGTTGGCTTCAGAGAGAGATGATTTAGAACAATGTCATTCATTATCAATCATTTATCGTTATCGAGTGCAATTAAATGGGATTTTGATTTTAGGTCATATCGTGCCGTCCTATTTAAATAAACAGTAGCTGAAGAAGTCAGAGTGGACGTGGATGCAGGTGCCGTTGCCTTCGAATGGAGTCGGCCCCGACCTACAGAAGAGTTTAGTGAGTTCTTACTAAACATAATGGACATCACTAGTAAACAGAAGCACGTACACGCAGCTGCTGTCAGCAGTAGATCCTCCTTAATGAAGGTTGGAAAGTTCCGTTTTTGTACACTGTATTGTCTTCCTGCATCTAAATTAACTCTCATGTCAAGCATTAAAGGTGGGATGGTACTCACTCAGACTTTCCTTTTGCTTATCTGCTGAAAACACTTTGATAAAACACATCAGGTGAGATAATGTTACATGTGTTGTGGAACGGAGCTATGCGAGCAAGCTAGCGAGCAAGTTGAGCATCAAACTAGGTGACGTAAATTGTGTGAGACGAGTGATGTAGTTCACTGAGAGATGTAGTAGTTCACTGAGTCACTAGACTAGACTTTCTTTGGTCCAAAAATGCTCTTTTAAATTGACGAACATCATATTTGTAATCTATGGCTTAAATCGAACGGGATCAAAACATGATTGGCCTCTCCCCGCTTACTACTGTTCATATTTTTTCAGAATTAAGGTCCCATGAAGTCCACCGGAAGGGGCGGGACTTTCTCTCTATTCTCATTGATATAAATGGGATGGGCAAAATAATAGAAACACCTGTAGGATAATACAGCACCACTGGCAGTGCTGGTTGTTGCCAGTTAAGGGCAAGACCTGGCTCGTGGATCTGATTCTGCCAGCTCGTGTTCCCCCCCCCCCTGCAGACGAGCGTCCCGTTGGTAGTAACCGAACAGAGTTACTGAACGTAACTGGTGAACTGCGCCAGGCTTGTGAAACTCAGATTCAAACTGTCAGATTGTATGTGAATCAAGACTCTGTTAAGGACCACATTTTGTGTACTGATTAGCTTAATTTATGAAAGTTTTAGATCTGGGCCGTCGTTTTCCACCACCTCAAATTACATGTGTCGCTCAGCGCTACGTCGTTTTCGTCGCTGTGATTGGTTGTAGTAGGTTGACTCTTCCAGCTGTTAGTCTGGCTTGGATTGTTATCATTGTTCTGCTGTTTTTACATTTTGCTTAAATGTATGTGCTGATTAGAAGAACTCGAGAAATCTGCTTTATTTTTATTTTACTTTTTTCCATACAGGTAACCTCATTGAGACACACAAAGGGCATTCTCAAAAAAGAAGGAATGGGACACAGTGTCATAAAGTGTCATAAAGTACTCAAAAAAGTAGCCAAGTGGTAGTTTAAGTAATCACCGATTGTTGAATGCGGTATTGGTTGATACCGATCACCAGTCACTGATCACCGTGTCTATTTGAAACCTTCTATATATCATGTCATATATTAATCATATAATAATTTGAATAGCCTTAACAACAACGCATATGTATTCAAATTAAGAAGATAATTTATTGTGAATTGTCAACTGTTCAACATTCTACTTCCTCTGTCAGAAACTCACCTTAAACAGCTTAGAGCTTAACACATAAGCCTTATATCAAATGAAATTCCCAAAAACTGTCATTAATTTCCACAAACTTAAAGTTTACTTAAACTCTCCCGAGTAGAATCAAACTATTCGAAGCCTTTATTGTCCGGTAAGGATCAGTGACCGACCAATCAGAGCACCCTTACTAAACGGCGGTCGCTGTTGATGTCCAACAGTTCACCTATAACAGCTTCTTTTGAAAATTCTTCACATAAAATGAAACATTTTCCAACCCGTTGTACTTACGGAGTTAAGCGTTGTTTTTCTGTGTGTAAAACAAAAAAAATCAAGGAGTGAGGAATTCAATTCTGTCCTTTTGGTTTTTCTATTTCTCATCAGTCAGAATGTCTCTGAGGGAATCTGGGGTTCATTTTAACAAGCATTTTTATTCTGCCATTTATGATTCTTATAGAATATGCGTGCCATTTATAGTTTTTCTTATGACATTTTATTTGTATCAAATATATTTTCCACATATTTGTTATTGGAGGTATATTATTTCCACCTCACTTACACTTTCATGTTTGTTTTTATGTTTTGAGGGGGGGGAATTGGTTGTAACACAACTTCATCTACACACTTTAAATGAATGTCCACAGCTTAGCAGACATATTGTGAATAGATACAGCAGAGCGAGGGGGTGTCTTTGTGATCTGTGTACTTGTACAGTTAAACGACTTCCATCACTTTTCACAAGATTATTTTTTGGGGCATTTTAGGCCTTTAATGACAGAACAGCTGAAAGGGGGGGGGAGGAGACATGCAGCAAAGGGCCGCAGGTCAGAGTCAAACCCGGGCCCGCCACGCAAGGAGTAAACCTCTATATACGGGCCCCGCTCTAACAACTGAGCTATCCTGGCCCCCGACTTAGTTCACTTTTATCTGCTTTACCACACCAAAAGTGCTTTTTCCTGATTCTGCGATGTTGGGATGTATGGGCGACATTTTGAAACAGTAAGTGTTGTAAGGAAAACAAAACAGGAGAAATCAATGTGTAGAATGTGATAGGAAACATGTCAACAAAAACCTTTTGAAATCTTAAAGAGTGCACAACCACTTAAATGCAACAACCTTCCAATTCTTACAGAGCGTGTAGAAAGCTGTCAAGTCAACTTCTGATTTCATTTCCTCAAGCTTGATCCAGGCATCCCATTTTTGCAATTTCCATTATGCGTTTGCCTCATGTCTTGCCTGTTTGTTGTAACTTGAAGTTGTATATAAGCATGTTGTTTCGCTGTGTACTGGTAACTTGAGTGTGGACAAAGCAGTGGCGATGTCAGTGTGTGTACCTGGCCTCGCGTCTACAGCACCCATGTTAATGGACATGACTTAAAGCCAAGGGCCATTACAGTATATCAGAAGTTGAAAGTCCATATTGGCCTAAACAAATTCACTTTACTGCACAGTACTGTCATAAAGCACAGAGGCCATGTGGCCGGGTTGGCTAAGTGGTAGAGCAGGCGCACGTGTACTGAGATGTCTATGCCTTGATGCAGCGGTCCAGGGTTCGAACCCAACCTGTGAGGATTTCCTGCATGGCTTCCCCTTCTCTCAACTGGCTGTCCTGTCTAAAAAGCAATAAATACAAAAGCACAGAGGACGTTTGTTCCATTGGAGCATGACTGCCAGTGTAAACAGTGGATAGAGCTCTCAGGAAGTCCCCGGTAGTGAACCCACGTCGCCCTCTGCTGTCAAACTGAGCTCTACACTTCACTCTTCCTCCCTTTGGCCTCACTTGTTGCATCATGTTTTTTTCTTCTTTTCCTCAGGGGATCAGGTAATTTCCACCGTTCCAAAACAAGATACAAAAGCAACACAATAATAATCCTGGGAACGGCGTGCAAGTTGTTTTCTCTCGTTTGGTGGCTGTGTCTCTTGATCATTGGCTGTGTTCCAGGTGACACCCAATCAGAATCAGTTAAGAAAAACGTCACTTTACTAATTTTTGGAGGCCAATGTGCTCATGATAATGTTACTTTAAACCCAAAGACACAGAACAATTGAGCCAAGAATAATCTCAACTATCAACTAAGTAATAAGACATATGTTTTACTTAACCAAAACTTGCGTATTTGATGCAGTGTGTTGTTCCTAGGCATTACATTGTTTGACTTGACAGTTGACTTGTGTAGTGGTCTAACTGGGCCTTGAATCTTTCCTCAAGACTTACAGCCACAAGCCTCAGGAACTCTGCATTGATCTGAAATGACAGTGATAGTGTAGTGTGACTTTAAGAAAGTGCTGGCCTTGGTCAGTATCCAGTCTCAGTTTTAACAAAGTAGACACTGAAGCATAGCTGTAGAAAATGATCTCAATCGGTTGGAACAGTGCAGACGATCTGTCCCGGAATTCCTTAATCCTTGGTTCTTGGTTTACCACCCCCTGCCGTCTGGCGGCAAAGGTGGGTGCCATTTTCTCTGCAATGACCCTTTCCTGGTCCCTTTTCCCAAACTCTGGCAGAAGTTCTAGCCTCTCTTTCTCAAGCCTTTCAAGATTTTCACCAAGAGGGATGGATGGATAAAAGTTTGCTACAGCTGGTTTTGGCTGTTGTAGCTCCGGATTTCAGGGAATTTACAGACAGTTCTGGACATCCCTGGAATCCCAGTTGGGTCCTACAGTTTCTCATTTTGTACTTCAATCGCTCTTTCCAACCGTAGCAGCCATTGAATGAGCCAGGCTCGTTCAAACATGAGTGTTTCTTGATTAAGGCCTCTGCAACTATGCAGCAATGTGCATCCTCCGGGTAGGCCTTGTACTTGTAAATGTCTTCTGCTATTCAAAATATCCGACTTGATTCGGGAGCTGACTGTCAACATCTTATTCCACTTTTCCAGCAAGAATCCAGGAATGTGAAATTCCTCTGGCCGCTGCTGACTTTGAGAAGACACAGACCCAGATAAGAGATAAGGCGTATTGTGTCATTTGATGCCAATGAAACAAAGTCCTCTGACTCAAATGAAAGTGAATGAGATGATGTTGTCTCAGTGGCACTGATCAAAGGTGGATTGGTTGTTGTCCCCAAATCCTGAAGTGCAGTGGTAGAATTCAGATCTTTGTCCATGTATTGTTGCCCTTTAACCTAAAGCTAGTCTTTACTTTGTGGAGAAGGTCATCAATTGACTCTGGTATGCCATCTGGAAAGTCCGATTTTCGTTGTCGCCCCCCTCCAAAATCCGCTTCAGTCTTGCAGGTATGAAACCAGCCATGGCAATCTGAGAAGAGACCACATGGAAAGTTATTTATGTTCAACATGTATAGCAAATCCCCTCCAGAAAATGTTACAATTAAAAGCCCCACCCTTTAAGCATATAAATCTTTTCATTGTGACAAGACACATTCCCTTGATTTTATAGTCAACCACTGGGTATGCATCATAGTTCTTGTGGATCAATAAGCTGTACTTCCTTCCCTGGTGATGTTTGGAGATGAAAAGCTCTATAGTGTTCATTATACCATCCACTGAGCTTGCAAACATTGAATTGGTCTTCAACTGGCCTGCAGGATCACCATTTGGATGATTTCACTAAACTCTGGCAGTCCTCCCAATGAGCCATGGATCAAGATCAGCCCACATCTGTAGTTTGGTCCATTGTATGTCACAGTTTTAGCCAAGCCCACTGTGTCAATATTTGAAGACTTCTGTCTCAGAGCACATGAGATTTCCTTATTAAGAACATCAATGGGAACAGTAGAAACATTTGTCACTTCCAATGGAGGCCCGGCAAAGCTATGGGCATGCAAACGATGTGCAATCTGATAGTGACGTCGCTCCGAAAGTGAAAAAAGCACAGTTTTGAAGCACCCGAGGTTCCTTGCAACACAAGGCAACTAATGGACCATACTGACGGATCAAGTATGGATAATGTTCTAAGAATTGGTGCAGTCTTGAAAAACCTCTTGAAATCTTATTCTGTGCTCAGAGATCTTAAAATCAAGATATGCTATGGAGGCATCAGCATGCACAGGTCAGACAACAAGATCTACAATGTCCTTCAGGTCCGTTATGATCAACAAAGGCAAAAATCTGATGAGACTCCAATTCTCATGTGCGTTTCCCCCATTTTTAAAGCTTTTGTAGATCCAGAATTGAGAGGCACAGGATGAGGTGGGTTAGTTTAGTCAGTCCGCTTACACTCAATACACTCAGGCAAAGGGAAAGTTCAAAAGGAACAATTCCTTCAAAAAGATCGTGCATCATATCTGGGGGGAACCCAGAGATGACGTCAAATTAAGATTGGTGCTTTGACAAAACTCGCTGTGATTTACAACCATTATAATTGGGCAATTCATTTTCCTCGAGAATTTTCTAATGATCTGCATGAAAATCCTTGGTTCTCAAAGTAAATAGTCTACTTTTAACTTTCTTAGTCTGAAAGTCGGTTCTTTCTGCAGTGCAAAATGTACATATATATGACCCCTATGACCTTCGTTTCGTTAGAAATATCCCATTCCGTTCCAAAATTACAAGATCATCGATTACAGGTTTGAACACATTCTCATACCCATTGCACTTTAGATCATTCCTTTAGATTAGAGCAGCCACATAGTGGAGGAAAAAGCAGAGCTGCAGCCTGGCGGCAAATTACCCAGAATCCAGTAAAAAACATACATTTGATGCTTCCTAATGGATGTACCAATGGGGGTTACATATTTCAAAATCGTCAATGTGTAATATCAATGAAATGCTCTCCTGTTTAGACAGAAGGCGCCATCAAAGACGGATTTGTAAATGTGCACACATGAGTTCTCAGGCTGTTTAACTACAAATTACAAGCTTGATCTAAGATCGTCTGGCAGTCAAACATTAGCTGCAAAGACTTTAAAATTGATACAGATTGAAATGACTGAAGACTCTTTCGGTCGAGCGTACATTCCACAACATTAAAGTGTTTCTTATAATAAGCCTGTCGCCTCCGTGCACTGGAAAGTGGACCTTTATCTTCTATTGCTTTTATAACAGGGTTTCGTCTCCCAGAATGCACTGGCTGGTTAAGTTGGAACCCATGATCTTGCAATACCTGGCTAATAGTCCCTTTAGTAATTGGCAGAGAAAGAGAACCAATAAAACAATTTAACTCTTGCAAAAGTTCATCTAGAGCTGCAGCAGACACAGGGTAGATGTTTTCCAATTTAAGGAGGACTGAAGCTCGTTTAAGCTCAATATCCTTCTCTCCATTTTCTACATGGTCACTGTCAGAAGCAGACTCTAAATTGACATTGCACTAGACGGAAGTTACCCCATGTTTGAATCCATTTTCTGTGCCACGATGTTTTCGATACTTTTGTAGTTCTCGTACAGTTCTGGAACACACATGTCACAGTCTCCTTATTTTTAAGATGCTGAAAGCTATTCCCTTTCTGCGGAGAGTTGATTGAACGCTGGCATTTCAACGTGGATACAGCTTTCTTGGGTAGGTTATTTTTTGACAGTAAAGCATTCCAGGTCTTTAACCTACATGTGCAATTTACATAAGTGCTGAAAGTGAAAAGGTTTAGGCTCTGCCCCTTGCTGTGGGTCCTAGTGCTAGACCTCCTCTCGCCTTCCCCAACATATGTAGTACAGCCTCTCATGTATCAGAGTTTGTATGACGTGTGTAGAAAGCCAATCATCTGCATTAAAGCATGCAGCATGCTTTCTGGTACACTGACGCTGATGAGATTTGCTCACAGGATTTACACCGTTCTCTTAATACATCCATGATTTACACCTGTTGTGTCGGAGCTACATTTCTTTTTTGGAAATCAAAACTATATAGAGGCAATTTGATTGGTGCCTAAAATGATCAAAGTTCAGTATCCAGCTCTACTGTCTTACATCCTGCATGTTCTTGTTGTGATGGACATGAGATATGAAGGTAAGAACCTGACTATACATTACTTTGCTTGGAACGCTAACGATATCAATTAACGATATATGATTATTTGCTGGAACAGCTGTGTACCAACAATGATGTGGCACAGATGTTTCTACAGCATTGAAAGGACAGTAACATGCTCAAATTGACAAATTTATTAAAGCCAGTGTCAGTTAAAAGTTTAGTCTAAAACAGAAACACAGTCACATGTGATACGAAAATGCACACACCAAAAAAAATGATATATATACAGTGTAGTATATAGAAAGCGAACCAGTTTAAGCGTATTAGTTAAAGTAACCAGTTAGTTAGAGCCTACAAGTGTAATGTTAACATGCTTAAAGCTAGCTTGTGTAAGGGGAAAATTCCTCATCACATTTTTGCATTACCTGTTTAGGATACACACTTGTGTGACTTGAACAGTTGAACTCAGTTGAAAAGGGCCAAATGTCCTTGGCAAAACACCCAGAGGGGGATTTCTCCAGGCATTAAGAAACTGATCATAATGAAACTGCTAGCTTATTACGAAACACCTTATATGGTCATGGTAGTGATGTAATGAAACTGTTCTCTCTGTCTCTTCCCGTGCACGAGAATAAAATGCCAATTTTTCATTGACTCAAGATCTTTTAATGAACAAATCAGACGGGTGTCCCAAAAACTACATGGCCTACTACAGGAGAGCTACAGTCTTTCTAGCAATGAGGAAGTCCAAGTCTGCGCTGCCAGATTTGAGCAGAGCTATCGAACTCAAACCCGACTTCACATCTGTAAGATTCTGATTTTGCGTCAGTTGGTCTGAAACTTTTTCACTATTTTCACTTAGTTGCACACAGTTTGTCATACTGCAGACTTATATTGTTGGAGGAACCCTATCTACTGGGCACAACGCATTGGAAGAAATTGGCATATGTGTACAGGCTGTGCAATATACTGTATGTGCAATTTGTACAGTATATCAGCCCGAGGCTTAACTATGCTGGGAAACCAGTCAGTGACGTCAGCTGCAGCACTGTGAAAATAGGTCTGGCAATGCAAAGACTATGTCAGCTATGTTGATTAGTATGCACTCCTCTCTCCATGCAGGCTCTCCTTCAGAGAGGAAATCTCTATCTGATGCAAGGGAGGCTCGATGAAGCAAAGAGGGACTTGAAGAAGCTGGTATATACTAGGGAGCGACAAATACTGGTTTTTCTATGCAGAAAAAACAGTAACCAGTTTTTGGCATTTTTCCGACTAAAAATACAAACCTGGGTTTAAATGATCTAAGCAATTATTTGATAAATTAGAATCTTTCGCCATAATGCTCTAAACTCTGGCTCTAGACCCACAGCCAAAGTAGAAAACTTTGAATTTATTAGCTTTATCGGTTATCAGGCTGATAAAACGCAGATACCAATAGCATAGGAGTTAATCTGTAATAAAATGTTTATTGTATTATCCTGTACAGTTATATCATAAGGTGGATTATATGTAGTATGAAGCTCAGTGGTCAGTCTTGTATTGTCTGAGTTTGGTTGTATTACAAATGATATAATAATTGTGTGAACTAAGCTGAGCTAGCAGGAAACACTTTCAGTATACCCAGGTCTATTTGTAAAGGAGGAGTTTTTGGCTGAGATTTTAACCGTTTAGGGAATGGTAAGCACTGCAAATACCCTGTAAGGCAATGCTTGAAGTCAACACAAATACCTCTCCAGAAATGCTGCATATGTATATGTATATGTATGTGTTTGTAAAGGACAAAATACAGTTTTCTTAAGCCTTGTGTTGTATTCCCGTCAACCAGGAAACTCTTGTTTTAGTCCTTTTTTTCAACCCTTTGTTGCTTTTCCTGATGTTTTTTGTCACTTATCTCCACGTTTTTGAAGCTTTTTCCTACCTTTTTGTCACAATTTCCCAAAAACATACAGTACATGCGCTCTTTGACATTTTCACTGGAGAGAGCAGAGAACTGAAAAGGTCCACAGATATGTTGGATATCTCCATATTGATCACAATACCCTTCATACAGCTACCAAGAAAGACTTTTTTCAATGTTCTTTTATTGTTTGTCTTTTTCCAAAGCTATAAAATTGAAAAAAAAAATTGAATGAATACACTGAACTGATAATTTATTTTACTTTTGCAGAGCGTTGTAGGGAACCATCCAAGTTATTATTTTTCTGATATAGAAGCTTTTTGAAAATGGGTCAAATTTGACCCGAGGACAACAGGACCCTGCTTTAATCACGACCATAAGCATTCAGATTTGTGTTGCCTTGCAATGTTCCAGATGAAGTCCAACCCTTGCGCCGAAGAGATGAGGGAAGCCCAGAGCCTGCTGACAAAGGCGGGTGAGATTGAGCGCCTGGTGGATCAGGCCCGCATCAGCTTGTGGAGAAGGGACTATGAGACAGCTGCAGCCCAGCTCAGCACGGTCATTGAGGTAAGATACCTCCCTTGAGGGCGGGGCCTGATAGTCCTGCATGGACTACATTGACTGGTTGACTAACCGCTGAGTCTGAAGAGCATTAGTAAAGTGTACTGCAGTTAGTAAGACCAGTGGTGCAATATAACCAAGTACATTTACTCAAGTACTGTACTTAAGTCCTAATGTTGAGGTACTTGTACTTTACTTGAGTCTTTTCTTTTCATGCCACTTTCTACTTCTACTCCGCTACATCTCAGAGACAAATATTCTACTTTTTACACTCTGACAGCTTTAGTAACTAGTTACTTTAGTTACTAGTTACTTCAGTTACTCCTCTACATTCATCTGACAGCTTTAGTTACTAGTTACTTTAGTTACTCCGCTACGTTCATCTGACAGCTTTAGTTACTAGTTACTTTAGTTACTAGTTACTTTAGTTCCTCCACTACATGCATCTGACAGCTTTAGTTGCTAGTTACTTTAGTTACTAGTTAATTTTGTTACTCCACGACATTGATCTGACAGCTTTAGTTACTAGTTACTTTAGTTACTAGTTAACTTAGTTACTCCACAACATTCATCTGACAGCTTTAGCTACTAGTTACTTTAGTTACTAGTTACTTCAGTAACTCCACTACATTCATCTGACAGTTTTAATTACTAGTTACTTTACAAATTAAATCCTTTGCACACAAAACAGCTGTAGTTTATAATCAAATGTTTTATTATAAATTAAACTACTCAACCATATAACGGCCTACAAGTCCAGCTGAGATGATCATACCATTAAACACTTTTACTTTTAATACTTTGAGTACATTTTCCTGATGATACATACATATTTTTTTACAAAAGTAACATTTTCCTTGCAGTACTTTTACTTTAACAAATTATTTTACAAAATCTAAAAAATAAAATAATACAGGCTCTGAATACCACTGCTGTGTGAGACATATTGCCCGTCTGCTACAGACCTGCGTTTGGGATGCAGCCTCTCGTGAGACTCGAGCGGAGTGTTTTCTTCAAATGGGGGAGATGGGGAAGGCCATCGGGGACCTCAAAGCTGCATCCAAGTTAAAGAGCGACAACACCAAGGCTTTCTACAAACTCGCCACCATCTATTATAATCTGGGAGACCATGACATGTCCCTCATGTAAGACCCACTTGCAAATTGCTCCCACACTGGGTCAAGTACCAGGATGTACTGTGACAAGGGGTCACTGTAAAATAACTTACCAAGGTTAGGGTGTGGTTTTTCAAGGGTTAAAAAAAGGAAGAGAATGTTTCCCCCATTAAATATCATGAATCTCTGTGTAGCAAAACACTTGCACTATGCACTTCAATATTCAATGAAAAAGCTTTCAAGCCAGAGAGCGCTTGACTCACTTCGCTGTGAACATCTTCACCCACAAAAAACTTGTTTGTTCCTTCGTGAGTGTTTTAATCCAAGCACCATCTTTTTCCTAAGCTTTACAAGTCATTTTGGTGCCTAAACTTAACCGGCATTGCCACGTGACACTCACTTTTTCTGGCTAAATCATCACGGCCCATAAAAGGACCGTCACTTGGCGGTGCCTGTAGCCCGCTCACAGTAACTTATTGCTGGGTAAACAACTGTCACTGGTAGCTGGTCCCCCGGAGCTCTGTAGCAGCCAAATACAGCCAGCAACTGCTGCTCAGAATTTATCGTTCTATGTCCCTATAGACTGTTCTTCTACTTGTACTTCTATTTAAAGTACATAATATAGGGTCTACTGGTTAAGTAGACCATATAATTCAGTAGAGGCAGACCAGAAAGGGGGAATCCCATGCATCCTCTCTGGCAAATCGCACAATGACTAAGGTGATTCAACATGTATGTCACAATCATATCTTCAATAGATTACATCAAAATTAGATGGATAGATAGATACAGTAGATACTGATAAATAGGTTTCTTGCATTTGTGATGAGGAGGCGGACAAATTAACATAAGATATTTCACAATACAATGCAATAATAGCTCATAAAGTTTGTTTATTGTTGAGATTTTCTCAAAACGTATCGGTCATTTTGTGGCGATGAACCTCATAGTGCCTATACATATATACAGTATATGTGTGTATGTATATCAGTCATAACATGGCCATTTCCACTTCAATATTATAAATATTCGCAGTGGAGTTGCCCTTAAAATTCATGTAAAAATGATCATTTTAAGATTTTTTATAGCTGGCACATGTCGTTAATTGGTATTCAACTCATCAATACTTTCATACGTAGCTTACAAAGTCAAGAATTAAAAATTCTCACAATAATCTGGCAAGCATTAAAGGCCAAACAAATCTAAAGGACACACAGAAAAACTCCATTGGTACCCACAGAAACGATGCATTATGGGGTATTTGTCTAACAACAATGCAAACTATAGCTTCAAACATGACCACATAGTTTACTCTAAATCTGTTATTTTATGGAATGTATGGAAATATACAACATCCATCAGGGGAAATATTAGCCTGTTATGACCTTCCTCCTCTTGTCTGATCTGCAGTGAGGTCCGCGAGTGCCTGAAGCTTGATCCTGATCACAAATACTGTTACAGCCATTACGAGAAGGCCAAGAAGCTCAACAACCAGATCCAGTCTGCAGAGGAACTCATCCGAGAGCAGAGGTGTGTTATTTGTGAATGTAATATAACATCCTTTGAATACTCTGAGGGAATGCATCAGCTGCAGAAGGACTTCCTTTTCCTCACAAAGAGGCTTGCAAATCCAATCTTAAAGTCTCTTTTAGGTATACAGACGCAGTGAGAAAATACGAGACAGTGATGAAGACCGAGCCCAACGTGCGGCATTTCTCTCTCCTCGCCAAGGAGCGCATGTGCCACGCGTTGGCACAGGTAAGACACAAGATGCATTAACTCACTCTGACTTCAACAATACATCTATCCACCATGCTTTCCTTGTGTCACGAGCAGGGCCAGCAGGCCGGCAGAGCTATCTCAGTGTGTGGCGAAGTCCTCCAGGCAGACCCGGAGAACGTTAGCGTGCTGAAGGACAGAGCTGAGGCGTATGTCCAAGAGGAAGAGTTTGAGGAAGGTAAACCTGGCAGATGTAGCTGTATGTAGTTTGGATCGATTTATTTAAAGAGCCCGTCTTGTAGTGTGTTGTATAGTTTTTTGGTGAATGTCAAAGTTTTCTCTCCCAGAGACAGCACTGCCTGAAACCCCTTGCCCACACTCCGGTTTGAGATTCCTTAATGAGTGATGTCATTGGTTGAGAACGCCAGGCCAGTTTTTCATATGTGCTGCCTCTAGGTGCTGCCTGAGCAAGCACAGCCTGCCCACCGGCTTATTTGAATGTGGTGGACCAATCACAACAGTGTGCAAGCTGACCAATGAGAGCAGACCGGGCTTTTCGGGAACGTAGGGCTTGAGTTCAGACGGAAAAGGCCCAATGCATGCTGGTTAGATTTGTGTCTAACTTGATCCCGACTTGCTTTGACGCATTTGTTTTCCAACGGCGGCAAGACCCAGGTGGACCCAGGGCATGATGGGAAACTGTTCAGCCTTAAAGATGTTGGAAACGGTTGGTAACTGTCTGACTTGACCACGGCTTTTAGTCGTTGCCCACTGCTGCTGTGACGTCCTCTATGGGACAGTCTTGCTGTGTTGTGTGTGTGAAGCTGCATCTGCATATGGGGAAACCAGACCAAATCAGGGCAGCACGCTGACATCACGGACAGAGACACAAACAGACGTATACAACGCACAGTGGGTCAGATGGAGGAATAGCGTCAGAAGCAATGCAAAATGAGCTAAAGTTAGCGTTCAGCTCTGACTCAAAATTAGCAACTCACTCGACGCCATCTAACGGCATTCATCTCTAAACTGCACCACAAGAAAAATACAGTAAAATAAATCATTATGTGGTAAGCTGTAAAATATTTTGGCTAATATTGTCCCTGCAGCGTTTAACGTGCAACTTACCACGTCTGCTGTAGATTACCCAGAATTTGTTACTTTTAGCACTGCAACACAATGTGAAGGTCATGCCAGTAGACTTGAACATCAAAGCATGTAAACCTAATCTAGGAGACCCCAAGAGTACACATTTGACACTGAAATGGAGTATTATAGGGGCTCTTTAATAGAGTCAGTCCGCCAGATTTACACACACAGAACTGCCATCACACTTTATGGTGTACACTCTACCAATCTTAACTGGGAATGTATACCCGGGCCGCTGCAAAGGAGTCAGCCTACATGGGGCACACACTCTACTAGGTGAGCTAGAGGTCGCCCCAGAAGTGATTTTACTGGAAAAATCCCCAAAAATGCTGTCAAGCAGCATATAGTCCGGAAAAGGCATGCATCCTCACATCCAGTTAAATTGTTCCTCATTTAACAATCTTTCTGCTCATCACCCAAACATGTGTAAGTTCAGAAGTAGTTTTAGTCGTCAAAAGGAAACTCGGATTGGACAGATGTTCTACATAGCTGTCTGGATTTACCCTGCAAAGATCTGAGGACCAGGTAACCATAGTCATCAGATTGGACAGATCGTCTAGCTAGCTGTCTGGATTTACCCTGCAGAGATCTGAGGACCAGGTAACCATAGTCCTTAGATTGGACAGATAGTCTAGCCAGCTGTCTGGATTTACCCTGCAGAGATCTGAGGACCAGGTAATCAAAGAAGATGGAAGGTGACGGACATCTGGCCTAAATGAGACATATCCAACGACACCGTGACAATCCCAGAAGTGAAACTTCATTGATATAGACTACATGTCACCTGATGTTCTACTACCGTAATGAAAATCAAGTACTTTATCAAGTCTACGGTGCCATTTTGATTGGCTGTCAGGGTTTCTGTCGTTCATCGAATTGCTCTGAAAGTGATCCCAACGATATCCTTCTCTACTGTCACTATAGTTGTCATGTGGGCTCCACCATCCTCTGAAGTTTTCTTTTTTCATCAGATGTTCACACAACCACAGTTGTTCTGTGTCTGTTTTCTACTTTAGGTCAGACTTTTGATAGGTCATCAAAGTTTCAGTGTTACTGTAAGACATACATTTATTAAACAATGATTGTATAATAGACCGGATATAGTCTTGTGCCTCAGCAACCTCGGTGTTAAGATTGTTAAATTGAGGGAATGAAGGCCCAAATTGAAAAACAATTGTATTTGTCAGCTGATCCATGTACATTTATGTGTGTCTTTTGTTTGGTTCATCTAATTGGCGGCCAGGACACAGACAGTAACAATACCCCGTGAGATAGAAGGATCCAGTGTCCTACTCAAAGACACTGTAACATTTTAGGTGGACACTTGCTACAACAAGATTTAACGGTCCTGTGTTTCCTTCTGTTTAATGACAAAATAAATACTGTACTTTACTTCATACTAGCTGCTTAGTTTGGATAAGTAAGCGATACTGATCCTGTCCCCCTTTTTCTTCCAGCTATTAAGGACTACAAGGCTGCTGCAAAACACAGCGAGAATGACCCTCGGATTAAAGAAGGTTTGAAGAAAGCCCAACAACTTCTCAAAGAGTCTCAGAAGAGGGATTATTATGACATCCTGGGAGTGAAAAGGTGGGCACAGATCACTGGAGTTTGGGATATTTCTTTCCATTCCATTCTTTCCATTCGTTTTTTTCCAAACAAGGGTTTTCAAGGGGAAGTTGGGAATTCCGAAGGTTAGATATTGAGATCCTGTGTGCTTTAATACACAAAGGAATGGCATAATGATAAAATCATTTAAATTGAAGTATGATTTGGGGATAAAAAATAGGGACATTCTGAAATAAATACAGAAATCTCAGCAGGGAGACCATCTTAAAGGGTTACCACTACAATGCTTTCATGTTCATGTTAGAAAGCTCAGGTAGCACATAGCGTATACTTTAGACCCAGTAACTTCCAATAAGTTCATTCAGCCATGAAGGTACGGACTCAGAAGAGCTAGATCATAGAGAAGAAGGACATTGACTTCAAAGTACAAGGTGCCACATGTAAGGGCAACATGTAAGTGCAGTTCCTTTTATCTTTTAACATGCTGATAATGTGTCCCCATTGTCTCAGAACTGCCCAGAAGAATGACATTGTGAAAGCCTACAGGAGACTGGCACAAAAGTGGCATCCTGACATGTTCCAGGATCCATTTAAAAAGAAGAAGGCTGAGAGGAAGTTTGTGGAGATCGCTCTGGCCAAAGACGTTCTTACTGACCCAGGTAGAAGGTTTTGCGGTCTGTAGAGTCAGTGGAGAGTTGTTGAGATTTATTGTATAGAGGTATTGATCATCAGCTGATCTAAAATGTTATCTATATACACACAACACCCTAATTCCTGGAGGCATTGGTTTCTAATACAAAAGCATGAGTATGAGTCTATGAGTGTATTTTAACTTGTGTTCCAACATGTTTTTTCTAGTTCTGAGAGCCGCATACGACCAGGGTAGGACCCCATGAATATGAAAAATCCAGCAGGGTCATCGTCATCAGCACTAACATGGAGGATCCGAGGGCTTCCAGGTTCTCAACCCATTTAGCTCCAGACCATTACATTTTATATTCAACTTCAACTGAGAAATCTCATCCAGCACAGCAGGGGCTTATTTTAGTTTTTTCGGAACTTCGGGAACGCCATAAATCTCACAAAAATACGAAAAGTCTTTGGAGATTAGACTCCATAGGAACACGCTGCGTTAAAACAACGATGACCTTTTCATGTCGCCTTAATGGCCTCCTCGACTCCTCCACTGGACTCCCTTCAATCCGTCTTAATCCCAAAGTCCCTAGCAAATGTCTTGGAGGGATGAGACGTCCTTTGAGTTGTTTTCCTAACCTGTGCCTCCTGCTTTTTAGGTCCCTGATTAGAACAGCTCAGCTCACCTGTGTCCGGTGGGCTGAGTGTTAGTCTCTCCCTCTCTCTGCTCTGACTGTCTCCACTGGCACACCAAGGTTTGGTTTGGTTATGTTGTCCTAGGTTTGCCTTTACCAGCACACACCCACCTCTGCCATGTGCCCATGCACACTCCATGTCACTAGGCTTGTTCCAGATGAACTGCGCCTCGCCTGTAAAGTGGACAAGAGCAGGTAGCACCTATGGGGGGGCGCTAACAAAAAACTGCAGTACGGTCGGACAGTTTCCAGCTGAGATTCCAGCAGTCTTCAGGCTTAAAAGGAAGTCAAAGAAATGCTCACGTCCTGTTAGCTCCGACTCTGATTTAATAAAATGTAATCAGACCCATATATCAGCTGGTACAGTCTCAGTTGTTTCTATTAAGACAGAGTAGCTGTCAAAATTATTTACATGTGATCTATTGCTGATGTTAATAAACAATAGACTGTATATGATCCGTGATCTGAACAAATTAGGTATCTGACTAAACGTCACTATCAGACACACAAAATGTGTTCAACTACTACCTAACTAGTATTAATACACGCTTAAACAGTCAGATATCATCAGACTGCTACCTAACTAGTATTAATACAC
>NC_048417.1:27782424-27784218 GCF_013103735.1 Etheostoma cragini | reverse complement strand
GTGTTTGTGTGATCATTTTAAGTGTCTGTGTGTGTGTGTGATCATATTAAGTGTGTGTGTGTGTGATCAAATTAAGTGTGTGTGTGTGTGTGTGTGTGTGTGTGTTTGTGTGTGATCATGTTAAGTGTGTGTGTGTGTGTGTGTGTATGTCCTCACAGCGACTACAGCAGCAACGAGCACCAGCAGCAGGACGCTGAGCACTGAGCATCTCACTTTGAAGAAGGTGGAGTAGATCCCAAAGGGCTCCACGTAGACCAGCACCGTCCTCTCTGTTGACATGCACTGATAATATCGGTCCATGACTGCACACCAGTACCCCCCCGCATCTCTCACTGAGATATTAGAGATAACCAGGGTCCCATTAGCATAGTCCCAGCTCACTCTGTTCATGCTCTGACCATTCCCCACACTAAAGACTCTTCCCTCTGTCCGGTCTGACTTGATGAACCAAACGTGCCACCTGTCCTCTCTCCTACCTGTGCACCTGACCGTGACATCATCTCCCTCTGAGAAGAGCTCTACAGCGGGGGGGCCAAATGTGGGACACACCACCAGATGATACCGTTGCTCTCTCATGGAGACTCCACAGGAGTACCAACCAGAGTGATTTAACATTAGAGATGAAAACACCAGCGAGTAGTTCTGGTCTACTGAAGGATCAGTTTGGGTTAGTATTTCGGGGATAGGGGAGATCCCAGTAGACCAGCGGGGGGGCTGTTCATCAGTGGAGTCAGTGACGGTGCACGGCAACACGGCGGTCTCCCCCACTGAGCGGTAGATTCTCTCAGACGACGGTTGCAACCATACAGTCTGTCTGCGGACACACTGCTGCTGGTCCAGCACCAGACAGCTGTACCGTCTGAAGTCTGTTGCCATGATGTTGGAAACACGAAGAGCTGATGAGTTTGTCACCACTTGGTATCTTCCTCTAACATCGTCCACCACTTGGTATCTTCCTCTAACATCGTCCATCTCTGATGTCGTCTTGTCCCCAAAAACTCTGCTCCATGTCTCCTGTTCATATCCAGAGTCCTGTTTCAGCCACTGGACGTCCTGATGACCAGCTGGTTCCCCACATGGCACGTCCACTGTTCCTCCGAGTCTCGCTGAGATACCACTCCAATCTACTGAAGAACAAACCGTGATAGTGATGTTGTTGCCGTGGGTTACGGTGCCCCAGGTCCAGCACTCCTCTCGGTACGGGCCGGAGTCGGACCGGGTCAGGTTGAGGATGCTGTAAGAAGAAGTCTCCACATCGCTGACCAGTCGTTGTTTCAGGGATTCAGGTACTGAGGACTGGTTGGACCAGAGGTCAGAGGTGTTCCACAGGACCAGGTTCTCCCCACCAACAGACCTTGAGATCAGGCAGGAGGTGGTGTCCTCTGGGGGGGTGAAGGTGTAGTCGCCTTCCTGTTTGATGATGATCTGTTGTCCTGCGTGGATGCTGCTGATGAGAGAGACCAGCAGGAAGGAGAGCTCTGGGACTGCAGCCATTCTGCTCCCAGTTCCAGGACCACTGACACCGATGTCACTTATGTAGCTCAGATACACTCTAAACCCCCCCTCACTGACACCTCTCACCTCAGATACACTCTACACCTACACCCCGCCCCCCCATGAGGTGATCTGTATCTTCTCTTACCAACCATGACGTCTTTATCTCCTCATCAGAGGAAACGTCGCAGCGTCAGATCTCTACCTAGAATCAACGTCATTACACCAGAATACAATACAACCACAGGTAGGGGGGGGGAAGAAAGAGAGTGTGTGTGTGTGTGTGTGTGTGTGTGTGTG
>NC_048417.1:27780281-27781158 GCF_013103735.1 Etheostoma cragini | reverse complement strand
CATTGTCAATATAATACATATTATATATAGATATGGGCGCCATCTGGTGGTGGAGATCAGACAGCACATTCTTAATTTAATATATTATGTAGAAAGAGTCATAAGCACCATACACTGTTTCTAGGTAATCACACAGTGTAACGCAAGCTTTAAATTCACACATGTATGACACATATGAGGAGTCCTTTTTTCTTTGCGGTAGGAAATATTTTAACCCTACCCAACATGACAATACTCTCCTAAACAGCACCACTTTCATGTATATGTATTGATTCAGTATAGAAAAACATATTTTTCTGATAAAACAACATAATCTTCCATTTCAGCTTAGGAACACAAGTTGTTTTAATCCAAACAACCAACACGAAACAACAAAACTAAAACTATCATGTAATGTGACATCATCCAGAAAGGTCGTGTCTAGGGTCAAGTGTGTATTAATACTAGTTTGTTAGTAATCTGATGATATCTGACTGTTTAAAGTGTGTATTATTTCTAGTTAGGTAGTAGTCTAATGATATCTGATTGTTTAAAGCGTGTATTAATACTAGTTATGTAGTAGTCTGTTGATATCTGACTGTTTAAAGCGTGTATTAATACTAGTTAGGTAGTAGTCTGATGATATCTGACTGTTTAAAGCATGTATTAATACTAGTTAGGTAGTATTCTGATGATATCTGACTGTTTAACGCGTGTGTTAATACTAGTTAGGTAGTAGTCTGATGATATCTGGCTGTTTAAAGCGTGTATTAATACTAATTAGGTAGTACTCTGATGATATCTGACTGTTTAAAGCGTCTATTAATACTAGTTAGGTAGTAGTCTGATGATATCTGACTGTTTAAAGCGTGTATTAATACTAGTTAGGTAGTAGTCT
>NC_048417.1:27777400-27780181 GCF_013103735.1 Etheostoma cragini | reverse complement strand
TAGACTCAAATCTTTCTGTGTTTCTTTACTTCAGAACATGATTATCACCGTTGTGAGTCACCTAATTGCTTCGTGTTTCGAGCGTGTTTGGCTCGATGGAATCAGGACACTCTAAGCTTTCAAATGATGTATGGCATGAGCGTGTTTATGACGGTTTAATGCTTACAATTTAGGAAAGAAGTCAGCACTTCCGAAAAACGGCGAGTTTATTTACCGTGCACGGGAACCGTCCGCCGACTACTCAAAGCGCTTTTACATCATACAGGAAACATTCACAATCACACACATTCATACACTGTGGCCGAGGCTGCCGTACAAGGTGCCACCTGCTCATCAGATACACACTCACACATTCACACTCCGATCATCGAACTCAGGGTTCAGTGTCTTGCCCAAGGACACTTCGACATGGGACTGCAGGGCCAGGGATTGAACCACTACCTTCCAAGTGGTAGGCAACCGCTCTTCCATTGAGCCATGGCCGTGTGTGTGTGTGTATGTGTGTGTGTGTTTGTGTGTATGTGTCTGTATCTCTGTGTGTGTGTGTGTGTGTGTGTGTGAGTGTATGTGTCTGTAACTATGTGTGTGTTTGTGTCTGTATCTGTGTGTGTGTTCGCGTGTCTGTATCTGTGTGTGTGTGTCTGTATCTTTGTGTGTGTGTTTGTGTGTGTTTGTGTCTGTATCTGTGTGTGTGTTCGCGTGTCTGTATCAATGTGTGTGTTTGTGTGTGTGTTTGTGCATGTGTGTGTGTGTGAGAGTGTGTGTGTGTGTGTGTGTGTGTGTGTGCGTGTCTGTGTGTGTGTGGGAGGGAGAGTGCCCACCCTTTGGAATATCCGGTCTAAAAATGATGCAGAATAGCCAGCCCTTGCACTGGACTCACTGGTTCCCGCTCCTACACAACTGAAATGAGAGGGTGAAGCTTCGTTAAAACATACACTTCTTCTTGCTCAAGGTGAACATTTAAAAAAAGGTCTGGATAAAAGCAAAGGTTGGTGGCAGGATAAAATACCCAACTACATTAAGATCTAAGGGTAAAGTCTTCAATCTTCTGAGGTATGATTCCATCCCATCTTCATCACTATTCTTTTCATTCGTTCCCACTTGGACCTCTACAGGAAATAAGAGATGGCTTGTTCCAGGTCTAAAATTGCTTTTCTGGATGGGATAAAAACAGAGCTGATGAGTAAAAGCAAAGGTAAAATCACTGCCTTGATGATTAAAACCTTTCCTTCTAGTGTTAGTCCTCTAAGTCTCCAGTACCCTAGTCTCTGCCTAACTTTCCCTACCTTGTCTGGCCAAGTTGTTATCCCACATCCCTCCCGATCGAATTTTACCACAAGTTATAGTTGGTCCGAGTCACAGTCAGGGGGAGTTCTGTCGTCTCAGTCGCTGTCCAGGGGGTCTCGCTTCTATTAATAAGCTGCTGTTAAGAATCTGAGTCTAGCTAAGGATAGCATATTTGTTTTTCAGAAGTACAAAAGGCTCGGCCAAACAGCAAAGCCTACAAAAATAGTTTCAACTCAGGCTTTGACGTCTTTGTCAAGTCCTTCGTTATGTTGACAGTAGACCACCAAAGGAGGAGCCAACAGAAAGGAGTTGCCTTATATACACAGCTACTGGAGAGCTCTACTTGGATCAACCATTCGGGTGCTGCTGAAGGTCATCAGAGTGATCCTGCATTATGGTAAGCACACCCTGGACACCTACGCTATACTAGATGATGGTTCTGAGCGCACAATGCTCCTTCCAGCAGCAGCAGAGAAGCTTGGACTAAAGGGAGAAGTCAAAGATCTCACCCTCAAAACAATTTGGAACACAGACCTGTAGTGGAGCCAAAGTTGCACATTTATGAAGTCATTTCATTGGCAGTCTGGCAGTCTGCGCTGCGTTAGCTATGCCTTGCAGAAGCATGTCTCAGATCATTGTGCGTCTGGAGATAGTGTCCGGTCATCAGTGGAAAGATGTTTTTATGTGGTTAACTGCCCCCAGAGCCTGCCAACATCAAGGGATGCCTGACAGCTAGAGGACAAGCTACGGGCTATCCTTGCCTCTGGAGGGTTCGAGCTGCACCAGTGGGCCAGTAATGTTTCCAGCGGTTGATCACCTGCCACAGGTGGCCAGATCAGACAGCCTTGAGCTCTGTCTTACTCAAGAGGTACAGTGTACAAACAACATGATTAGGCCATATGAACAGAAACGTCTGATGAAAGAACTCAGTGTATATTGTAGCTTAAACTTGCATTTCATGTCTGTTTATGTATCATCTTATGTCTGTGTTAATGTAGTGTTTGTGTGTAAATGTAACATGTCTTTTTCATTTGTTACTAGGGTAGCTTAATGGGGATTGAGTAGACATGATGATAAGACACAATCAGAGGTAGTCTCTCCAACAGTAAGGTGCTGCTGGGATTTGAACCCAGGATCTCCTGTTTACTAGACAGGCACTTTAACCAACTAAGCCACAGCACCTCCATGAGCAGTTACAATGTTAAGTCTTAATTTGTCTTTTACTGCAGTAATCAAGCCACTTTTAAAAAAGAACAACCTAGACAAGTCACTAATGAGCAACTATAGGCCAATATCAAACCTTCCGTTTTTAAGTAAAATCATTGAAAAAGTAGTCTTTCAACAACTCAACCATTTCTTGTCACTAAGCAACAATTTTGATACCTTTCAGTTGGGTTTCCGACCACACCACAGCAATGAAACGGCTCTTGTCAAAGTCTTTAATGACATCCACCTTAACACAGATAATGGCAAAATTTCAATCTTAGTATTACT
>NC_048417.1:27766599-27777300 GCF_013103735.1 Etheostoma cragini | reverse complement strand
ACCTCCTACTTACCTAGATCTTCTGAAGCCTAGTCTAGATAAATAACCTATATAGTAGACCGTAAATAAAGGCTACACACTCCTCACACCTTCTTTAGGTTCTATAGTGTGGACCTTCCCGCCGCACCCGGCACCCGAGTGCTCTCCTCCTAGTAGTGCCCACAGGATGCTTGCACGCTGGGGCAGGTGGGGTTTTGGCACAGGTTAGTGGGTATCTTGTTCCCATAGTGTCGTAACCAATGCAGTTCAAGTTCCCCTCAAAGGGGAATGTCTCAGGTTACGTATGTAACCCTTGTTCCCCGAGATAGGGGAACAAGACACTGCGTCGGTTTGCCGCACCTCGCCCCTCTTGGAGTGCCTTGCTTCATAGAAAGAGCTAATGAGCTATGTGCCGGCGTGCTTATATGCCCCTACGGTTATGCCGTCACATGCAACCGTTCTCACTGGGACCAATGGGATTTGAGTAGTTTTCATTTGCATTCAGCCTTGTCATGCCTAAAGGCTTTCCCATACTGTTGAAAGCGACGCAGTGTCTCGTTCCCCCAGCCCGGGGAACAAGGGATACATACAGTACGTAACCCGGGACGATCTGTTTGGAGGAGTGGGCCAAAATCCCTTCTGCAGTGTGTACAAACCTGGTCAAAAACTACAGGAAACGTCTGACCTCTGGAACTGCAAACAAAGGCTACTGTGCCAAATATTAACATTGATTTCCTCAGGTGTTCAAATACTTAATTGCAGCAGTATCATACAAACCAATAGTTTAAAAAATCATACATTGTGACTTCTGGATTATTTTTTTTTAGATTATGTCTCTCACAGTGGACATGCACCTACGATGACAATTTCAGACCCCTCCATGATTTTTATGATTTCCCACTTATTAAAGATTATGCCATCATTATGTCTTATGCTACTATATTGCTTTCATCCTTGTGGTGTATGTTATCTGTACCCACATATATGTTATCACAATTTTGCTAAATAGACTACATTTTTGGTCCTTGATGAAGTGAAAAAAAAACAGTTTTCATGGTAGAAGTCAGTAACCCCATTGAAGTGTCTTGCTCTTTCATTTACTTTTAGGTGTACTATATTACTCAGCTCTGGGATGAGTTTGATTGGCCACATTTTATTTACCTTACGTACCCGAGGAAATTTCCAATAAATCCCTTGATGATAATTAGGGGGACGAGCAGCGAAGCTTGTTTTGATTGTGGCCCCAAACACAATGTCACTGAGCACTTTCTACTGTGGATTTTTCAAGACATGTGATAAATTCAAGAACTGTACTTGATGCTTTTGGATCATTACAAAAAAACAAATGCTAAATGATTATCTTAAAACAAAATGTATAGTGTCTCTTGCATCACATACATTATGAACAGGTATCCAAGTGGTCTTGAAGAGGATTCTATTGTTCCATCTCTCATTTGGACTTGGTCTTGACTTATCCCGTTCTTGGACTTGACAAAGGACTACACCGTCTATCCTGCAAAATACAAGTCAACAGATCCATCTTCTGGCGAGTCACCAAAGTATTTCATGAATAAGTGGGGACCTGTATTGACACTCCAGATTCCATTACAGACTGTTAAAGATCCATAAAAAGACAGGACATCACATTATAACAAGTCTAATTTATTATCGTATTTCATGCTACTTACAGTGGGGCTTGAAAGTTGGGGCACCCTAGGTAAAAAGTTAGATTAATGTGCATAAAGAGGCCAAGAGGCATCAAATGAAAGGTTAGACATTTGTATAGTATGTCACAAAATGTTAGAATTTTATTCTAGATAATCTTTTCAAACATAATGTTGTTTAAATTCTCTACTAGACAGGAAAGTGGGGCTGTTTATGGTCATGTTATGATTAAATTGGGTGATTATCTAGAAACAGTATATAGTGCTTACAACTCTTTCTTTAAATGGAGCAGCATCAGAGAGACACAATAAACAACAAGATAAAGCTGATGAACAGGCCTTTCAATTGTTGATCATACACAATTTACACTTAAAGACACATAAGTCACAGACTGAACATATTCATTCATTTAATCCTCAGACCGAGTCTGATCCCAGTCCCTCCACAGGCTCTCTACAGCATGTTGGTCTCACAGGAGCCAGGCTGCAGTATCTGAAGAGTGACTATGAGTTTAACTGCTTTTCTAAACCAGGGGTAAAACAAGGCATAGATCACAGGGTTTAGACCAGAGTTAGAATAGAACACAAAGAGAACATAGGATGGAAATGAAGCATTGAGCAAGCTGTCACCTGCAAGAGAAACACAGTAATATGGACAGTAACATATTAGAAACACAACTACCAGAACACCAAGAGTCCTGGCTGCTTTCAGCTCAGATTTCTTTGCCTTTGGAGTCACTGTCAGCTGGAGCGTGACAGCTGTAATGTGAGAGCGCATGGCACGGGCCTGAGACACAGCCACAGCAAATATTCTCAGATACAAAGCTACAATGACCGTAACTGGAACAATAAAGTACAAAACCATGTCTACAGCTTTCATGACATAGTCAATGACCAACAAACATTCTCCGTAGCAGTAATTATACCTCCCCGGTTGAGTTAGGTCAATCTTCACAAAGAGAAAGCTGTAGGAAGCAGAAAAGAGCCAACACAGAAAAACACTGAGTTTAACTCTGTTCAGAGTGATTCTGGTGTTGTAATGCAGAGGGTCACAAATAGCCACATAACGGTCAACTGATATGAGCACTATGTCTCCTATTGAAGATGCAGTAATGATGCTTGTAAGAAAATAATAAAGAAAACACAAAAAGTCACCAAGAAACCAGCAGGATGTTTGTCGGAGAACTTCTCCCGGCATCAGCACGAGGCCCACTAGAAAGTCTGACACAGCCAGAGAGCGGAGGAGGATGTTGGTGGGTGTGTGGAGCTGCCTGCAGGGAAAGATAAAAAGTATCACTAAACCAACTAGACTGACAGAAAAACCCTAACCGATTCTCAAAATTAAACATATAAAATCCATATTAGTTTAAATATTTTTCAATCCACCACATCAGTAAGAGTAGTTAAAATGACTTGGTTGACAAAGAAAGCAATGATTACTATTGGTAAAAGAGTAGACAGTCTCTGGCATCTATGTCATTTGGAGCAACATCATTCAGAACTAACTCACAGACAATTCTTGTAAATATACAGCAGTTGTTCACATTTTAGAGTCACAAATCCTGTAAAGAGAAGCAAAGAAGTTAATATCTGCCTGAAGTGGGAGATTGAGATGATGATGAGCAGGTTGAGAGTCACAGTGGTCAGAGAGATGGAGTACCACACAATGTAAATGAGCAGTGTTTGTGGCCAAGGAGACGAGGGCTTCCTGCAGGAGGTGTTTGGGAACTGTGGAAAGCAGAGCTCGGCTCTGCCCTCAACCTCCATCTGCAGAGGTCTGCAGATAGCTGCAGCTCTGGCAGCTTTCTGAACAAACCTGAGTCATGTAACTGATTTATCTCTCTCTCATTCTCTTCATCCCCTCCTCTTTCTCAGTCCCTGTTTGACTCTGATGCCCCTCCTCCCCGACTCTGCACATCCTACCATCATCTTCATCACTCTCTCTGTCACCCTGCCTTTCTCACTGTCTCTCTATCCAATCTCTCTTCTGTCATTTTCTATCCTTGCATCTTTTCCTTTGTTCTATTAATAATAACTTTTCAAGTTTGTAAAACAGAAGTCTTGCATTTCCAGCTCTGGCAGCTAAGGGCATGGTTTAGGTGTGTGCCGGGCCAGGTATCATGCTTTCCCCAGGTGCTCAATAATGTCATCAATATGTGGCTTTGGATATCAATCAAGCTTTGACACAGAGTTCAGGTATTGGAAATCAATACAAAATGTAATTATGGCATCCTTTTTTGGAACCAACACCCCTGGATTACACCACTCACTTTTGGAGCGCTCGATGATCCCCAGAGACAGCATCAGGTCCACTTCTTTTTTCAAGGACACCAGACTCCTCCTTTAACACAATATCAGGGTCCACCATATTTGTGCGACCTGGGTACTCTTGGAATATTTGACGATTACATAAAGCTTTCACCTGATTTTATCAATCAGCTTGCAGATGGTCCAGTTTAGGTACCGCTGGGGCCGCTGAGGGCAGATAATGGTCTACCACCTCTTCCTCCTCCACAGCTCTGATCATCAATACCTATGCCTTCCTCTCAGGTCTTTCAGCCAACTCCTTTAGGAGGTTCACATGCAGCACCCTGCTGGAACGTGGTGGGCTTGCAGTAGAAACTAGGTAGGTGGTGGGTCCAAGTTGCTTCTCCACCTCAAAGGCTCCCTGCCATTTTGCCAGCAGTTTGCTGTCACTGGTAGGCAGCATGACAGGACCTTCTGACCCATGATGATGCCGATGATGTTATCAGCCCCTCCTTCTGCTGGTCACCTTCCCAGGCCTCCCGAAGCAAGGTCAGTGGTCCCCTTACCTCATGACCATACAATAGTTAAAAGTAGAAAACCCAGTAGAGGCCTGATCCCAATCAAAACCAGTGTCATTGACGAACTTATGGAGAATTTGCTTGAGGGTCTAATTGAACCCTTCTGTCAGTCCGTTAGTCTGTGGGTGGTAGGGGGTTGTTTGCACACTCTTTATGCCAAGCAGTTGGTAAACCTGTTTCAGAAGCGTGGACATAAACTTAGTGCCTTGGTCAGTTAAAATCTCACGAGGGAAAGTAACTCTAGAGAAGAACTGGACCAAGAGAATGCCACAATCTTTGCTTTGACAGATTTCAGGGGAAACACCTCTGGGTTTCTAGTAGAGTAACCTGCTATCACCAACATGTAGCAGTTTTCATTTTTACTTTTTTCAACTGGCCCAATAATATCCATACCAAGACGCTCAAAGGGAGTGCTAACTATGTGGAGGGGCAAAACTGGGCAACATCAGCCTTCAAACCAGGCCAGTGAAAGTACCGTCTAACACGAGCCAGGTTCTTGTGCTTCCCTAGGTGGCCAGCACAGGGAACAGAGTGACCCAAGAGAAGTACAGTGTATCGGGCAACCTTGGGAACCACTAGCGGCTTAGCTGGTCCAAGTTGATGATAGAGAATACCATTCTGGAGGAAATACTCCTCCCCGGCATTGTACTCAAACTCACTCCCCACCTGTCTCTCTTTGGCACTGCCCAATAAAGTCACTTGGCTGGAGTCATCATGTTGCATCTGAACAATGTCTGAAAGTATCTTAAAACCTAGTGGCAAATCTGGAGCTACTGCAATTGGGGTTTTTATGACAGTGTGCTGGAACCTCTCCTGCCTTTTTTTGCCTGTGTGTTGTCCACGGCTTCTCTGGTTGAGTGTCCAGATCTGCATCATAAAACGGCAGGGCACTGAGGGTAACAGAGGGGTCATCCACCACTTTGGCCTAGGCTCTGGTTACGGCAACAATGCAACTTTATGGTTGGTTAAACAAATCAAATAAGAATGGCAGGTAACTACTCAGCACTACTGGGAAAGGAAGGTTGTCAGCAACTCCAATGTTCAATAGGTAGGGTTGTCCTTCAATGTAAACATCAGCAGTGGCATAAGGTTTCTTATCACACAGCAGATGGGAATGGTTTCAAGGGTGCACATAACATTAGCTGGTACAAACTGCCTGTGCACCAGGGTCTGATCACTGCCAGAGTCAATTAGGGCATTCAGAGTTTTACTGTTAACTTTGACCTTTGTCATCTTCATGGATTGATTGCTATAACATTTATGTAAATTTTTCAATTGCACAACACACATCTGAGTGAGCTTTGCGGATCATGTCCCGGCGGTAGTTGTTCATTACGTAGTGACCACAACAAATTACAGGGCATTATTACCACGTGGCTCAGGAACACTTTGGAAATCCATTGTCAGTTAACACAGTTCATCGTTACATCCACTTGTAGATGTAGAAGGTAGAACTCTACCATGCAAAGTTCTAGACATATATCAACAACACTCAGTAACGCCACCGGCTTCTCTGGGCCCGAGCTCATCTGAGATGGACTGACGCAAAGTGGAAAAGTCTGCTGTGGTCTGACGTGTCCACATTTCAAATTGTATTTGTAAATCATCATGGACATCATGTAGTCCGGGCCAAAGAGGTAAAGGACCATCAGCGCAAAGTACGAAAGCCAGCATCTGTGATTGTAGTAGGGTGTGTAATTGCCCATGGCATGGGTAGCTTGAACATCTGTGAAAGCATCACGGTTCCTCTAACGGTACCTGTTTTTCCACAACGTGTTTTCATTCATGAATTGCAAGCATTAAATCGTCACCAACAAGGTCATGCAGCACATCATTAGAAAACTTAAAGTCAAGCCCCGCACAAAGCATAAGGTCACTTACAGCGGTTATAATCACGTTATGAAGTTAAGAAACATTGCACCGTTTCTGTCTAAATCGAGCGTGCATCCCTACCTTTGTCCTCGTGTCTTTATCCACAGCGGTGAAAGATCATAAATGTTGATTTCCTACATGGCCAATACTCCAAGGAATTTAAATATCCAAGCCTTGTAATCCATAATTAGCTGGTCCCCTCACAATCTTGTAGTTTCTGGCCAAGTTTCGACGTTCAGAAATCTAGATAGTGCAGTCGACATACCAATAGAATCTGTGGCTTCTGCAGATTCCAATGAACCTTGTTCCTAGCCAATAGCATCAGCCTATCAAGAGATACACTCAAGCTAAGCCAACGATATTGCACAGTCCCCATTGGGCCCACGTGGGAAAGATTGACAGTAGATCCGACCACTTATAAGAAGAGGGCCTAAAACTGGCATCCCTGTGTAGCCAATAAGAAGATGAGTTGAATGGTACCAGACATGGCCAGAAAAACCTTACCCTGTGTCAAAGCAAAAATATGGCCTTATTATGGCATTTCACCATTTCATAAAATTATGATTACTTATTTCTATAAATCTATGTATCTACTTCTTTCAGACATGTGTGTGAGTGATGTGGATGTGTTTTTGTATTTCAGAAGTTTTGTATTTAGCACTTTTTTGGCTTTTTTAGAAATAAGAAATAAGACAAACGCACAGACATATCTGTAGAAATACATTCATATAAAATCCATTTTATAAGTCATTTTTTTCTGGATTTTTTCTGTTCTAAGTTGAGACATGTGGCCATGGTACTATTTTAGTATATAGCCCATGTAATATGCTTACAGTTGTGCTTTTTATTAATTTTTCAGATGATTTACTTGGACGGAAATAGAAATTCTGTGTTCTAACCTCTGAAGCTCTGTGTCAGTAAGGCCTAGTGTCACACTGCCACTAAAAAACAACAAGTTGAGAGTGTTAACTTCCCAATGAACTCAGGGTCATCCCAGAGGGCCAAAGCATGTGGAAACTGCAGCACTTTTTTAAGGGTAAAAATTTAGGCGAGAAAATCATATATTTTCAAGTGTCTCTCAATAGGTGCTGAAAGGTACATGAAGTTTTGGAGCAACGTTAGAGCAAATGTGCTGCCATCCAAGCAATGTCTTTTTCATGGACGTTGCTGCTTATTTCATCAAAACAATAGGCTCGTTCGAGATGAGCCAGGTCTGCGCAGAATCGATCACCGGTGATCGGCGCCCGTTGCATGCCGGTTAGATTTGTGTCCGACTTGATCCTGACTTGCTCTGACGTCATGCGCACGTGGGCAACGGAAATCTCACGAGAGCAAGGCGGCCGCAGTTCTGAGACGCAGGCGGCACAGTTGCTATCTGATTGGTTTACAACATGATGACAGTTTATATAAACTTTGTATTGTTTTTGAGTCGGAAGGATTTTAATTGCTATTTGTCTGATTTAAAGACTTATTCTGTATAGACCACATGTTGTGTGGCTGATAGTTACGTTTAGAAGTCAGATAGACTAAATCTGATCAGATCACGGATCATCTACAGTGTGTTGTTCATTAAAATCTGCAACAGATCTCATGTAGAGCACTTTGACAGCTACTCTGTCATAATTTAAACAACTAGAGACAGTGTACCAGCTGATATGGGGGTCTGATTATATTTTATTAAATCGGAATTGCACCACAGTGTTTATGTCACTTCCTGCCCAGCCTTAAGACTGCTGGAATCGGCTGGAAACTGTCCGACTTTACCGCAGATTTTTATCCCCGCCCCTGCTGCTGCCGCCTGCTCTCGTCCACTTTAAAGGCGAGGCGCAGTTCATCTCGATCGAGCCTATTGGCAAGTCACATTCTGCACATGTTACAACACGACCTTACTTCCTGCTTATCTCCCATCAAAATAGCTTTGACAGCGACCTATCTGACATCACACATTGTTTTTGAGTCCCTTTGATTATTAAAGATCTAAAACATTCCGCTTAATTAAATTATTGCACTTATGGCAGACACAATATCAACTAAAAACATCACTATTCAGTAATGATTGCATCAGATGTAGATTTTTTTCATGCTGTCTTCACACCTTTGATTGCAGTGACTACTCATTGGTCGAGATGTCATCATCTGACTAGCCCGTACAGGTGTGAACAAACTTCCTGTCCTGAGGGGATCAGCACACCGCCTTTAGGAGCCACTAATGGGCTGCAAAACATCGTTCATAGAGAGGAAGAAATCTCACGGGACCTTGTGTGTATGACGAGGATCACTAAACAGGCAAATTAAGTAAATGGTCATTTTATTTCATATTTATTTTAAAATAATACGAAAAAACACACTTAGGATGTCAAGGTTCAGAGCTATTAGCAAAACTCTATTATTTTTGCCAACTACTTCATCTACTTCTGCACTCCACCAACCCCCCCCATTTTCCCCGGGAGACTGCTGTTTTTCGTGGCTCTCTGCTTATGGTGACGTGATGTTTTTTTATGACCAATCTTTAAACTGGGACGAACTCAACCCCCTTTCAACGTTTGAACCCTAGGAACACAATTGTCACATTAAATAAACAGAGGATTGATTTCTTACAAGTCTGATAAATTGAGAGCTCCAGAGCTGATACATATCATGACAACACTAGTTTTTGTGTTGACTACTTCATCTACTTCTGTACTCTTACTCTCCAACCCTCCCCATTTTCCAAGAAGACCCCTGAGTTTCATCGCCCTCTCCCAGTTTCCTCCCAGGGTCAAAACTCCCCAATAGTTCTCCCAGTTTATGTCAAATTGGCACACCTTTTCTCTTTGTCATCTCAACATGTTTCTGTCACTTCACAGCGAGTTTAAACCCTACGACGAGACAAATGTCTACTGTTTCCATCTAGACAACAATACAGCTACAACAAATGTGTGTTGTGGCATGCAGGTTACTTGAAGAAGAGCCTAATCCTCCTCAGAAAGAGAGGAATAGCGATTACTGTATATCGTATCACAATTTTGCTAAACAAACTACATTTTTGGTCCTTTGATGAAGCGAAAAAAAATGTTTCCATGGTAGCTGTTTTTTCAGTCAAAAACCCCATTGGAGTGTCTTGCTCGTTCATTTACTTTTGGGTGTACTATATTACTCAGCTCTGGGATGAGTGTGAATGGCAACATTTGATATACCGTACGTACCAAAGGAAATTTCCAATAAATCCCATGATGATAATTAGGGGCCGAGCAGCAAAGCTTTTTTTGATTTTCGACACAGACAGAATGTCACTGAGAACTTTGTACTGTGGATTATTCAAGACACGTGATAAGTTCAAGAATGGGAACACTTGTATTTTTTAGGGACACTTGTTACACCTGTCTATGGCCTAATTGGATCCTACAGTGTTGTTACTTTGCACTTGCTTTTGGATCATTACAAAAAATAATGCAAAGTGATTATCTCAAAATAAAAGAGATAGCGTCTGCTGCAAAACATACAGTACATTATGAACAGGTAACTAAGTGGTCTTGAAGAAGATTCTATTCTGTCTTTCATTTGGACTTGGTCCTGACAAGTCCTGTTCTTGGACTTGACAAAGGTTGACTTGACTACACCACTTTTCATCTTATCATCACTGCTTTACTTCGTTTCTATCCTGAAAATACAAGTCAAGAGCTCCATCTTCTGCTGAGTCAGCAGAGAGTAATCACTGGGGCAGTTTAAGTTTGCAGATAATGTAGCTGAACAATGATTGTTGCGTGGTACAGGCTGCTATGATTAGGTGGTTTCTGCACACATCTGTCATCCAGGTGGACCAAAAAGTGGACCACCAAAAAAGGTCTCAGGCTTCAACAACTGTCTCATTTAGTTTGGTTGAATCACACTAGGGTTGGTTTCCCCCTTTTCAACATGTCATTATTGTCTCTTTCATTTCACATCAGTGTGAAAAATCGGTAAAAAGACACAATATTACAATGTGAATATGTCTGTTTATTATCAAATGTCACTTTACAACAAATCCTCTATGCTATGTAACATTAAATAAATGACAATTCTAATGATTTTCTAATGAAACTGATAAAAAAATTGCAATCCATTACTCTTTACATAATTTGTTAAATTTGAACTTTCTCTGTCCTATGATTACATGTTTCTCTGGAAATGTGACTGCAATGATCTGGTGAACTGTAGATAATCCTGTCTTTTCAAATAATCTATTATTTTGTTTCTCCAAACAGGACTTCATAGTACTTTATGTAATTATGTCATAAAAACAATATACTGTATGTTAACCAGGGATCACATATGAATGACACTAAATTGAAATGATTACAACAACTTTGTAACGGGCCCAAGATCTTTTTGTACTGACAGTT
>NC_048417.1:27764647-27766499 GCF_013103735.1 Etheostoma cragini | reverse complement strand
GTGGGGTAAGGTTTCTTATCACCATGTACACAGCAGATGGGAAGGGCGCACATAACATTAGCTGGTACAAACTGCCTTTGCAACAAGGTCTGATCACTGCCAGAGTCAATTAGGGCCTTCAGAGCTTTACCTTAACTTTGACCTTTTCATCTTCATGGATTGATTGCTATAACAGTTATGTAAATCTTTCAATGGCACAACACACATCTGACTGAGCTTAGCGGATCATGTCCCGGCGATAGTTGTTCATTACGTGGTGACCACAAAAAAATACAATATAAACTTTGTGCCTTCTCTGCTGCTTGTATTATTTTGCAATGCAGTAATTAAAAAGAAACTTATCAAAATGTCCCCAATGAAAGGGAAAGTTCCAGTACCCTGGAGATCGAAGATCACAGTTTTGAGTGACCAAGTTGAATTGGAATGAACTCTGGAAGGGAATGTCAAATTGCACCTGGAATCGAGTAAGCTTCCTGTATGCGTGAACAAGATGAACACCCTTTTCCATTTGTATTTCAGTGTGTATTCTGATGCAAAGGTTTCTACAACACAATCATATCTAACTTAAATATGGTGACGGCCCACTGCCGACCAATCAGGTGAAAGTTGCCCGTATTTTTCACCAGGTGCGTCTGCGCAGCGTTCGGGAGGCGCACCGAGCCACACAAGCAATCACGGCTAACAAGTCAATGCTTGATCTTCCACCAGCTGCATCACATGGTGTCCCTGTGAATCGTCTCTCCGCTCTGATAAAGATACGCCCCAGTTTTTTTTTTTTTACATGAGCCACAGGGCGGTTGCACAGCCGCAAAAGAGAGAAACGGCAAGCGTATCCAGTCAGTTTACCTAAACATCCCCAATATCCTTTAAGTCTCCTCCACAACACCACGGACAATGAGAGCTTCATCATGAAGAGAGGTTCATCTCGGCCATTAGGTGAGAGAGATGGGGAAGACATGAAGGACACTTGCTACAGGTCGAGTTAAACCCCAGACTTTTGTATTGAGGAATAAACCTCTTTTTATGGTTGCGTGCTATACCAATTGATCTAACTAGGGGTCCCATTAATTAATTTTCAAACAACACACGATCCCCAGTTCAATGGGAAAAGTCCTGTGATTGATTCAGTGGTTAGTTTGACCCATCCAACACCCCAACCTGCCATCTTTTTCGGAATTTGGCTCGCTTATACTTCGTGAACTTATTTCCTGCACCTTCGGGTGCGATCCAGATGCTCAATTCAGTTCATGTTTATCGTCCCCATGGGGAAATTATGTTGCAGTAAAAAAAAATTAGGGCTCTAAAGCCCTAACTCTCTTTACCTGCTAAATCCTCTACTATATCCACCAGCTAGTCTCTAACTTCATCTATTTGCTGCTGAGTTTTTAGAGAGTCATAAAAAGGATGCTGACAATACTGTGAGAGTGAACAAAAAATTTATGTTTTGGGCCTTAAAAACTAAAAAAAGTGAGTCAAAAACAATCTCTAGATATCAGAGGAGCTGCAGAGTTGGCAGATAATTCTTTGTGGATTTGGGACTGCAACGAACCTTTTTACATCACACATGCTAATTGAATCCCTTTTTGTAATTAAAGAGCTAGACAATTTCGATGAATTAAATGATTGTACTCATGTCAGACACAATATCAACTGAAAAAAAACAGTCCTGTTCGGTAAAGATCAGTAATGATGCATCACATGTTGAGGGGTTCATGCTGATGCTTGTTTGTTTTCACACCTCTGATTACAGACACCTCATTGCTTGAGATCTCATCATCGGACTAACTCATGCAGGTGTGAACAAAGTTACTGTCCAGAGGGCTCAGCACACCGCCTTTAGGAGCCACTAATG
>NC_048417.1:27764338-27764543 GCF_013103735.1 Etheostoma cragini | reverse complement strand
TTAGCCCATCAAACAGTGATCTATAGGGAGATGAGCCGTTGTCCCCAACTATACTTTATTTTTGTAAGTGAATATGTTCGTGTTTTGTATATGTGACAACAACGTTACCAGCCCTTTGCCTAGCTACTAGACTTGAGAGTAGGCTGCGTAACAGGTAACCATAGCTACCCCTCTGTCCTCTCTGAACCCTCAGGTTTCAGTCTTT
>NC_048417.1:27764005-27764283 GCF_013103735.1 Etheostoma cragini | reverse complement strand
TAAAAAATGCTTGCTACAGACTCAAAATCCAGGGGTGTTGGAGGGCCTCAGCCATGTGTCCGCTAGCCTCCGACTCTTTGTATGCTTTTGCTATGGCTGTGCTGCTAGTGCTAGTTAGCCACTGAATAGCTTACCCTGCCAGTGACGTAGTAGATTGTGGAATTCCAACATGGCGGCGCCCATGTAACAAAAACAACACTTTCAACTCTCCATTTTATCCCTTTTAACAAATTCACCCATTTTAATAATTGTACCAGTGACAAGAAATAAAATACATC
>NC_048417.1:27761830-27763905 GCF_013103735.1 Etheostoma cragini | reverse complement strand
AACTCCTGAACCAATGTTTTAATTGGTTCAAAATAACCATATGCATATTTGTTTCCATCATTTTTCTAGTGGGCTACAAGTGGCCCAGCCAACCGCATCACAAACCCCCTGGAGAGAGCTCCAGAGAGGAGAGCAGGAGCGGCCACCATGCCTCTCGTGGAGTGAGCCCTTATAGCCATAGGTGAAGGCAAACCGCGCACCTGATAGACCAGGGAGGTAGTCTGAACGATCCAGCTGCTGATAGTATGTTTGGAAGCGGGGAGCCCAGCCTTGGGGGACCCGAAACCCACCAGCAACTTTCTGTGTTCCTCCACCGGGAGGACCTCAGAGTGAAGACACTCAGTGCTCTGACAGGGCAGAGCAAATGGAGCCTCCCGTCCTCCACCGTCACATCAGGTGGAGTAACCGAAAGAGCTAATGAGTTATGTGCCGGCATGCTTAAATGCCCCTTTGGTTATGCCGTCACATGCTACCGTTCTCACTAGGACCAATAGGATTGTAGTAGTTTTAATTCGCATTCAGCCCTATCATGCCTAAAGGCTTTCCCATTGTGTTGTAACCGACGCAATTCGAGTTCCCCTTGAAGGGGAACTTCTTTAGATCAGTCAGGTTTCTGGGCTGTCGCTGAAAAAACATGGAGTTTGAGCTCCCTCCAAAGATTCTACATTGGGGCTAGGTCTAGAGACTGACTAGGCCACGCCAGAACCTTGACATGCTTCTTACAGAGCCCCCCCCTTGATTATCCTGGCTGTGTGATTCGGGTCATTGTCATGTTGGAAGACCCAGCCTCGACCCATCTTCAATGCTCTAAGTGAGGGAAGGAGGTTGTTCACCAAAATCTCGCAATACATGGCCCCGGTCCTCCTCTCCTTAATACAGTGCAGTCACCCTGTCCCATGTGCAGAAAAACACCCCCAAAGCATGATGCTACCCCCCCATGCTTCACAGCAGGGATGGTGTTCTTGGGATGGTACTCATCATTCTTCTTCCTCCAAACACGGTCAGTGGAATTATGACCAAAAAGTTATATTTTGGACTCATCTGACCACATGACTTTCTCCCATGACTCCTCTGGATCATCCAAATGGTCATTAGCAAACTTAAGATGGGCCTTGACATGTGCTGGTTTAAGCAGGGGAACCTTCTGTGCCATGCATGAATTCAAACCATTACGTCTTTTTTGTGGGGAAATGTGAGGAGGAAACACCAGAGCAGGGGGAACAAGAGGGGGAAAAACCAGAGCAGGAGGAACGAGAGGGGGAAACACCATAGCAGGGGGAATGAGGAGACGAAAACATCAGAGCATTGGGAATGAGAGGGGGAAACACCAGAGCAGGGGGAATGAGAGGGGGAAACACCAGGGCAGTTGAAATGAGGGGGGGACACCAGAGCCGGGGAAATAAGGCGAGGAAACACAAGAGCAGGGGAAATGAGAGGAGGAAACACCAGAGCAGGGGGAACGAGAGGGTGAAAAACCAGAGCAGGGGGAATGAGAGGGGGAAACACCAGAGCAGGGGGAATGAGAGGGAAACACCAGAGCAGGGCAAATGAGAGGGGGGAAAACAGTAATGATGGTTTAGCATGCAATGAGGGGCCGTATAAGACATGATTCATTCTGGTACTCTCACATACATACATTCTCCTTTCACATACATACATTCTCCTTTCACATACATACATTCTCCTTTCACATACATACATTCTATTTTCACATACATATATTTTCACTCTCACATACATACATTTTACTTTTCAACACATACATGCATTTTCACTCTCACATACATATATTTATACCTTCATGCACATATATTATTTACTCTTACAAACATTCTATTTAGTATATATACCTATTTTCATTCTTACATGTATAAACCTTTTTCTCACAAACATATACTTAGTATCCCAGCCATACACTTAAACAAAACAAACAGTAAAAAAAAAAGTTTATATTATATACATAGGCCCAAGAACGTAATGACACAGACAAACCAGTTAATTTAAAGCATTTATTGTTAGATGCCTCCGTTAGTCCCTGTTAAAAGACAGTTAACAAAAATATGTTTACGTTATGA
>NC_048417.1:27760489-27761730 GCF_013103735.1 Etheostoma cragini | reverse complement strand
CTCCATTTTATCCCTTTTAACAAATTCACCCATTTTAATAATTGTACCAGTGACAAGAAATAAAATACATCTGTTATAGCACCATTATTCAAATTCCAGTTAAGTCCATCTATTATCCATTTTCATTTAGGTCACAGACACACATGCTGCTGAGTTCTTAGTAGAAATCTTTCTTCAGGACAAGTAATATGATCAAGAATGAAAACATAAAGTATTTTAGTGGGAGTCAGAGCGTTCAGCTATCAGGCTCATCTCCTGTAGAACCAGGTTCCAGTTTGGGTTCAGGAGGCAGACACCGTCTCCACATTTCAGAGTAGGCTTAAGACTTTCCTCTTTGATAAAGCTTGTAGTTAGCGCTGGCTCAGGAGAGTCTTGATCATTTTCCTACACACTCCTTGTCAAGTTACTTAAACAGTAGTCTTGAATTTCCTGCTCTATCTCTACAGCCATGTGGAGTAAAGTCTGGCGGACTTTTTCTATAGCAATACCACCAATCGGCACAGATTTCCATGTTAACCCCTTGGCAAAAGTCTGCTGAGTGACTTGCATCAACCGGTAAAAAATCTGCGATGTTCCCTCTTTAGCATGTAGCTTAGTGCAGCGCCTTTGAAACCATACACGATGGTTACTTAGATGCATCATTCTTCCCAGCTACGCACTCTTGTCTCATTTCTGGCTCCAAAATAACAGGATGAAAAATGCTAACTACTAACTTTATAAGTCCACGAACCAATAGAAGAAGTCACTGATGCTAAATTCATTGTAGCAACATTTTATGGTTAGATGACAAAAGTTGACCATCATAAAAGCAGTTAAGTTTAGACACCAAAATGACTAGGTAAGACTACAAAAAAGGTTGTAGTTTGGGTAGTCCACTTAAGTAGTAGTCCCGGTACACAAACACATTAACTGGTTGAAAGTCGTTGTTCTGCCCTCCTAATGTTGTGCATAACCAAAATTAGACAGCCAGCCAAACTCCGTGAATGATGACACGAGAGTCAGGATGTAGCGTCTCAAGCTCCAAGTTTACTGAAGACTCTTTGTTGTCAAACAAGGTGTAAAACTGAAATAATACAGAGATAAAGCCAAATGAAATTCTTATACAATTACTAAAGCGTGAATATTGAGCCAAACTTACATGAATTATAATAAAAAATAAAGGGGGTATCTTCAATGTCTTGAATACATGAAACTATGAGCATATCCTGTGCTGAGCAATGATAACTAAACAATATCTAGAT
>NC_048417.1:27758012-27760389 GCF_013103735.1 Etheostoma cragini | reverse complement strand
GCTGCAAAACATTGTTCATAGAGAGGCAGAAATCTCACGGGACCTTGTGTGTATGACAAGGCTCACTAAACAGGCAAAGACTGCTGTTTTTCATTGCCCTCTGCTGGTTTCATCCTGTTTTGAAACCTCTCCTGAATTTCCCCCCATTTATGACACATTTCACAATGTCTTCATTTTTGTCTTGTCAACCTATTTCTGGCACAGCACAGCAAGTTTAAGCTCTAAGACTCTAAAGGTATACAGTTTCCATCCAGACAACAATACAGCTAAAACCGATGTCTAGCGCGTCTAAGTATGACCCTGAAGGATCGTTTGTGGTTGGTTCAACAACAAACACCAAAGGCACCTGACCAAACGTCGCTTTCTGGTGCGTAATTTTAAGCTTAAAATTACGCAATCTGATTATATATATATATAGTAAATACACACACACAACCGGTCAAATGCGCTTGGTCGAAACTATTCACGCCACTTTGGGCGGTCTGGGATCAGGACGAATGTTCTACTGGCATGTGGCACAAGAACGGGACAGTAAGCTTTAGGAAAAGTTACGTTTCTGTTACACATGGGTCAAGAACGTGACATAAACCTCGGTCTCCAGGGGGAAAGTCCTGTGTTGTTTGACCCATCCAACACCCCAACCAACCTCCTACACAGAATTTCGGCTTTTCATACTACTCGCTACCGCTGCCGCTCTTTGTACTACATCATCTTAAAGTGCTGTGTACCCGCTGCTCTGCCTGGTGCATTCCATGCATGCTGAGTGATTTCTCACAAGTCGGATAAATTAAGAGCTCCAGAGCTGATACATATCATAACAACACTAGTTTTTTCGTGCATCTACTTCTGCACTCCTACTCTCCAACCCTCTCCATTTCCCCAGGAGACTCCTGATTTCCATTGCCCTCTCCCAGTTTCCTCCCAGGGTCACAACTCCCCAACAGTTCTCCCAGTTTATGTAAAACTACAACACCTTTTTTTCTTTGTCATCTCAACCTGTTTGTGTCCCTTCACAGCGAGTTTAAGCCCAACAACACTGAACGTCTACTGTTTCCATCTAGACAACAATACAGCTACAACAAATGTGTGTTGTGGCATGCAGGTGACTCAAATGAGAGCCTAGTCCTCCTCAAAAAGAGAGGAATAAAGATTACTGTAGGTCTTATAACCAATTTTGCTAAAGAAACTACATTTTTGGTCCTTTTGAATTTCCAATAAATCTCCATGATGATAAATATGGGCCGAGCAGCAAAACATGTTTTGATTTTGGCCACAGTCACAATGTCACTGAGAACTTTGTACTGTGGATTCTTCAAAACACGTGATAAGTTTTAGAATGGCACACATTTGACACCTGTCTATGGCCTAATTTAATTCCTATAGTGTTGTTACACTGTACTTGCTTTTGGACCATTACAAAAAATAATGCAAAGTGATTATACATTATGAACAGGTAACTAAGTGGTCTTGAAGAAGATTATATTCTGTCTTTCATTTGGACTCGGTCCTGACTAGTCCTGGTCTTGGACTTGACAAAGGTCTACTTGACAACACTATTATTCTTCTCATCTCAACTGCTTTCTATCCTGAAATATACAAGTCAACAGCTCCATCTTCTGGTGAGTCAGCAGAGAGTAATCACTGGGGCAGTTTAAGTTTGTAGATAATGTAGCTGAACAATGATTGTTGTGTGGCACAGGCTGCTATGATAAGGGGGTTTCTGCAGACATCTGTCTTCAAAATTGACCAAAAAGTGGACCCCCAAAAAGAGGACTCAGGCTTTAACACCTGTCTCATTTAGTTTGGTTGAATCAGACTAGGGTTGGTTTCCCCCTTTTCAACATGTCATTATTGTCTCTTTCATTTCACATTAGTGTGAAAAATCGATAAAAAGACACAATATTACATTCTGAATATGTATGTTTATTATCATATGCCACTTTATAACGAATCCTCTATGCTCTGTAACATTAAATAAATTACAATTCTAATGATTTTCTAATAAAACTGATAAAAAATTGCAATCCAATACTCTTTACATAATTTGTTAAATGTGAGCTTTCTCTGTCCTATGATTACATGTTTCTCTGGAAATGTGACTGTAATGATCTGGTGAACTGTAGATAATCCTGTCTTTTTAAATAATCTATTATTTTGTTTCTCCCAACAGGACTTCATAGTACTGTATGTAATTATGTCATAAAGACAATATACTGTATGTTAACTAGGGATAACATATGAATAACACTAAATTGAAATGATTACAACAACTTTGTAACGGGCCCAAGATCTTTTTGTTCTGACAGTTTAATGTGAAACACAACTACAGTTCACAGCTGATGTTTTTCTATACTTGATGGGAAAGTGGGGCTGTTCT
>NC_048417.1:27757649-27757912 GCF_013103735.1 Etheostoma cragini | reverse complement strand
TTATGACTCTTTCTTTAAATGCAGCAGCATCAGAGAGAAATAATACACAACAAGATAAAGCTGAAGAACAGGCCTTTCGGTTGTTGATTATACATAATTTACACTTAAAGACAGGAAAATATATCTTCACTTTTTCTATTGGATATTTCAGTCACTGAACAGCGGCAACATATTAATTCATTTAATCCTTAGACCGGGTCTGATCCCAGTCCCTCCACAGCCTCTCTACAGCATGTTGGTCTCACGGGAGCCAGGCTGCAGTA
>NC_048417.1:27757521-27757639 GCF_013103735.1 Etheostoma cragini | reverse complement strand
GACTATGAGTTTAACTGCTTTTCTAAACCAGGGGTAAAACAAGGCATAGATCACAGGGTTTAGACTAGAGTTACAAAAGAACACAAAGACAACATAGAATGAAGATGAAGCATTGATC
>NC_048417.1:27757397-27757511 GCF_013103735.1 Etheostoma cragini | reverse complement strand
CTGCAAGAGAGACACAGTAATATGGACAGTAACATATTAGAAACACAATTACCAGAACACCAAGAGTCCTGGCTGCTTTCAGCTCTGATTTCTTTGCCTTTGGAGTCACTGACA
>NC_048417.1:27757059-27757305 GCF_013103735.1 Etheostoma cragini | reverse complement strand
CACAGCCACGGCAAATACTCTCAGATACAGAGCTACGATGACCGTAACTGGAACAATAAAGGACAAAACAAGATCTATTAGTCCTGTGAAATAGTCAATGACCAACACACATTCTCCGTAGCAGGAATTATACCTCCCTGATTGAGTCAGGTCATCCTTCACAGGGAGAAAGCTGTATGAAGCAGAACAGAGCCAACACAGACAAACACTGAGTTTAACTCTGTTCATGGTGATTCTGGTGTTGTA
>NC_048417.1:27756879-27757049 GCF_013103735.1 Etheostoma cragini | reverse complement strand
TCACAAATAGCCACATAACGGTCAACTGATATGAGCACTATGTCACCTACTGAGGATACAGCAATGATGATTGCAAGATAATTATACAGAGTACACACAAAGTCACCAAGAAACCAGCAGGATGTTTTCCGGAGAACTTCTCCCGGCATCAGCACGAGGCCCACTAGAAA
>NC_048417.1:27755561-27756779 GCF_013103735.1 Etheostoma cragini | reverse complement strand
CTCTCATTCTCTTCATCCCCTCCTCTTTCTCAGTCCCTGTTTGACTCTGATGCCCCTCCTCCCCGACTCTGCACATCCCACCATCATCTTCATCACTCTCTCTGTAACCCTGCCTTTCTCACTGTCTCTCTATCCAATCTCTCTTCTGTCCTTTTCTACCCTTGCATCCTTTCCTTTGTCCTATTATTAATACCTTTTCAAGTTTCTAAAACAGAAGTCTTGCATTTCCAGCTCTGTATCTAAAGCCATGTAGAGTGTGGAGTAAGGTCTGGCTACTCCACAGATGCATTCTGGGATAGGGGAAAACAACACTCTGGGTTGTTTTCTTTTTTTTTTACCCAATCACAATTAACTCAGGAGACAATAAGGTCTGGATGCAAAGACGTGGCTCTGCTAAATAGTCTCGTTCACATGCAGCACCCTGCTGGAACGTGGTCGGGTTGCAGTGGAAACTAGGTAGGTGGTGGGTCCAAGTTGCTTCTCCACCTCAAAGGCTCCCTGCCATTTTGACAGCAGTTTGCTGTCACTGGTAGGCAGCATGACTAGGACCTTCTGACCTGGAATAAAGGTCTTCTGCCGTGCCAACTTATCATCCCATGATGATGCCGATGATGTTAACACCCCCTCCTTCTGCTGGTCACCTTCCCAGGCCCTCGAAGCAAGGTCAATCCCTTACCTCATGACCATACAACAGTTAAATCTAGAAAACCCAGTAGAGGCCTGATCCCAGACACAACCAGTGTCATTGACAAACTTATGGAGAATTTGCTTGAGGGTCTGATTGAACCCTTCTGTCAGTCCATTTGTCGGTGGGTGGTAGGGGGTTGTTTGCACACTCTTGATGCCAAGCAGTTGGTAAACCTATTTCAGAAGCGTGGACATAAAGTTAGTGCCATGGTCAGTTTAAATCTCACGAGGGAAAGCAACTCTAGAGAAGAACTGGACCAAGAGAATGCCACAATATTTGCTTTGACCGATTCCAGGGGAAACACCTCTGGGTTTCTAGTAGAGTAACCTGCTATCACCAACATGTAGCAGTTTTCATTTTTTACTTTTTTCAGCTGGACCAACAATATCCATACCAAGACGCTCAAAGGGAATGCTAAATATGTGGAGGGGTTTGAGTGGAGCTCTACACTGTCCTTTACTTGAAGTCTTCTGGTATTGAGGGCAAGTCCAGCACAGGGAACAGAGTGACCCAAGAGAAGTACAGTGTAT
>NC_048417.1:27754126-27755461 GCF_013103735.1 Etheostoma cragini | reverse complement strand
TGGCCTAGGCTCTGGTTACGGCAACAATGCAACTTTATGGTTGGTTAAACAAATTAAATAAGAATGGCAGGTAACTACCCAGCACTACTGGGCAAGGAAGGTTGTCAGCAACTCCAATGTTCAATAGGTAGGGTTGTCCTTCAATGTAAACATCAGCAGTGGCATAAGGTTTCTTATCACACAGCAGATGGGAATGGTTTCAAGGGTGCACATAACATTAGCTGGTACAAACTGCCTGTGCACCAGGGTCTGATCACTGCCAGAGTCAATTAGGGCATTCAGAGTTTTACTGTTAACTTTGACCTCTGTGATCTTCATGGATTGATTGGTATAACATTTATGTAAATTTTTCAATGGCACAACACACATCTGAGTGAGCTTTGCGGATCATATCCCGGCAGTAGTTGTTCATTACGTAATAACCACAACAAATTACAGGGCATTATTACCACGTGGCTCAAGAAGACTTTGGAAATCCATTGTCAGTTAACACAGTTCATCGTTACATCTACAAGTGCAAGGTAGAACTCTACCATGTAAAGTGAGAGATATATATCAACAACACCCGGTAACGCCATCGGCTTCTCTGGGCCCGAGCTCATCTGAGATGGACTGACGCAAACTGGAAAAGTCTACTGTTGTCTGACGTGTCCACATTTCAAATTGTATTTGTAAATCATCATAGACATCATGTCCTCCGGGCCAAAGAGGTAAAGGACCATCAGCGCAAAGTACAAAAGCCAGCATCTATGATTGTACTAGGGTGTGTTATTGCCCATGGCATGGGTAGCTTGAACATCTGTGAAAGCATCTTTAATGCTGAAAGGTACATGAAGTTTTGGAGCAACGTTAGAGCAAATGTGCTGCCATCCCAGCAACATCTTTTTCATGGACGTTGCTGCTTATTTCATCAAAACAATGGCAAGTCACATTCTGCAACTCACATGTTACAACATGACCTTACTTCCTGCTTATCTCCCATCAAAATAGCTTTGACAGCAACCTATCTGACATCACACATTGTTTTTGAGTCCCTTTGATTATTAAAGATCTAAAACATTCCGATTAATTAAATTATTGTACTTATGTCAGACACAATATCAACTAAAAACATCAATGTACAGTAATGATTGCATCAGATGTTGATTTTTTTTCATGCTGTCTTCACACCTTTGATTGCAGTGACTACTCATTGGTCGAGATGTCATCATCTGACTAACCCGTGCAGGTGTGAACAAACTTCCTGTCCAGAGGGGTTCAGCACACCGCCTTTAGGAGCTACTAACAGGCTGCAAAACATCGTTCATAGAGAGGCAGAAATCTCACGGGACCTTG
>NC_048417.1:27744673-27754026 GCF_013103735.1 Etheostoma cragini | reverse complement strand
TCGGATCGGATTTGAGGTTAAAAGATCGGATAAGGATCGGAGGCCTAAAATGCTGATCGGGACATCCCTAATAAAAAGGCTTTTTCTGCTGACATTATATCATATTGAGTTGCCTTGCATACACAGTGCTTCGGGGTCCATTTGCAGGTAGTTTTGGTGTACAATGGTTTCAGAGAAAGCTGCAAGCAGCGATACAACAGGCCAAGCAATCGGCCCGTCCCAAACAGGCACATTTTCAATGGGCACCGAACTAGTCTTTTAATTATCAGGAAGGAAAGCAGATGTATAAGCTTCTGGCTTGAGTATTTTGTTTAGTCTACATTTCCCTCTTCCTCCAAGAAGGAGTAGGCTCTCTATCCTTCCGCGTTAAATGCATACCATGACGACATTTGTTTTAGCTGTATTGTTGTCTGGATGGAAACTGTATACCTTTAGAGTCTTAGAGCTTAAACTGGCTGTGTTGTGCCAAAAAGAGGGTTGATAAGAAGAATGCAGAATTTTGATTAACAAATGTATCAAAATACAGGAGAGGTTTCACCACAAGAGGAAACCAGCAGAGGGCAATGACAAACAGTTGTCTCCCGGGGAAAATGTGGGCAGTGTGTGGAGTGCAGAAGTAGATGAAGTAGTTGGGAAAAAAGAGTTTTGCTAACAACTCTAGACCTCTCAATAAATCATCACACAAGTGTTTATTTGACATCATAAGCGTGTTTTTTTGTATTATTTTAAAATAAAGATGAAATTAAAATGACCATTTATTTAATTTGCCTGTTTAGTGAGCCTAGTCATACACACAAGGTCCCGTGAGATATCTGCCTCTCTATGAATGATGTTTTGCAGCCCATTAGTGGGTCCTAAAGGCGATGTGCTAAACCCCTCTGGATAGGAAGTTTTGTTCACACCTGGTTAGTCAGATGATGACATCTCGACCAATGAGGTGTCACTGCAATCGAAGGTGTGAAGACAGCATGAAAAAAATAAACATCTGATGCAATCATTACTGAACAGTGATGTTTTTAGTTGATATTGTGTCTGCCATAAGTACAATTATAATAATACAATTTAATCAATCGGAACATTTTAGATCTTTAATAATCAAAGGAACTCAATAAAGGAACTCAATAACGTGTGTGACGTCAGATAGATCGCTGTCAGTCACAAATCCAGAGAGAATTATCTCCCGACTCTGCAGATCCTCTCAGCTTCACAAAGGGTTTTTCTACTAACTGATTTTTTTGTCAGTCAAATAAACTAAGGTTGCTCCAAAACTTCATGTACCTTTCAGCATTGATGATGCTTTCACAGATGTTCAAGCTACCCATGCCATGGGCAATAACACACCCTAGTAAAATCACAGATGCTGGCTTTCGTACTTTGCGCTGATGGTCCTTTACCTCTTTGGCCCAGAGGACATGATGTCTATGATGATTTACAAATACAATTTGAAATGTGGACACGTCAGACCACAGCAGACTTTTCCACTTTGCGTCAGTCCATCTCAGATGAGCTCGGGCCCAGAGAAGCCGGTGGCGTTACTGAGTGTTGTTGATATATGTCTACCACTTTGTATGGTAGAGTTCTACCTTGCACTTGTAGATGTAACGATGAACTGTGTTAACTGACAATGGATTTCCAAAGTGTTCCTGAGCCACGTGGTAATAATGCCCTGTAATTTGTTGCGGTCACTACGTAATGAACAACTACCGCCGGGACATGATCCGCTAAGCTAACTCAGATGTGTGTTGTGCCATTAAAAAAATTAACATAAATGTTATGGCAATCAATCCATGAAGATGACAAAGGTCAAAGTTAACAGTAAAGCTGTGAATGCCCTAATTGACTCTTGCAATGATCAGACCCTGGTGCACAGGCAGTTTGTACCAGCTAATGTTATGTGCGCCCTGGAAACCATTCCCATCTGCTGTGTGATAAGAAAACTTACCCCACTGCTGATGTTTACATTGAAGGACAACCCTACCTATTGAACATTTGAGTTGCTGACAACCTTCCTTTCCCAGTAGTGCTGGGTAGTGACCTGCCTGTTACGGTGGGGGTTGAGATGAGGACCCAAATGCCATAGGCAGCAGGCAGGAGGAAGCTTCAGCACGGCTTTATTGGTAACACAAAGAGGCAAAAAATCCAAAAGTTCCAAAAACCAAAACAGGCACAGGGGATGGCGAGAACAAACGGGAAAACTCCACAAGGAACACTCACGAGGGATGATAAGGAGAGGATCACAGGCAGGGCAGGACCACAGGCAGTAAAATGCAGAACGGGGGAACTCACGGGCAGGAGGAACTCGACTTGAACAGCTACAGCACAAAATGATCAAGCACTAGACAAAGGGAACTAGAGGTTAAATACCCAAGGTAACGAGGTAATGGGGAACAGGTGACAAATCAGGTGAATGACATTAGGGCGGGGCAGGACAATCAGACAAACAAAGCGAAGCTAGAAAAGACAAGACAAGACAGGAAGCTGACTATCAAAAACAGTAGCTACCCTACCTCCTTTTTGCATTCAGGGAAGTACCCCAGGCCTCTACTGGGTTTTCTACATTTAACTGTTGTATGGTGATGAGGTAAGGGGACCATTGACCTTGCTTCGGGGGGCCTGGGAAGGTGACCAGCAGAAGGGGGTGTTAACATCATCGTCATCATCATGGGATAATAAGTTGACTCGGAAGAAGACCTTTATACAGGTCAGAAGGTCCTAGTCATGCTGCCTACCATTGACTGCAAACTGCTGGCAAAATGGCAGGGACCCTTTGAGGTGGAGAAGCAACTTGGACCCACCACCTACCAAGTTTCTACTGCAAGCCGACCACGTTCCAGCAGGGTGCTGCATGTGAACCTCCTAAAGGAGTTGGCTGAAAGACCTCAGATTAAGGCAGAGGTATTGATGATCAGAGCTGTGGAGGAGGAAGAGGTGGTAGATGACCAGTATCTGCCCTCAGCAGCCCCAGCGGAACCTGACCTGGACCATCTGCCCGCTGATCGCTAAAATCAGGTAAAAGCTTTATTTAATCGTCAAATATTTCAAGAGTACCCAGGTCGCACAAATGTTATGGAGCATGGTGTTGTGTTAGAGGCGGAGGCTCCAGTTAAACGAATGAGTTACAGGATCCAAGAGCGCCTCCTGGTGTCGTTGAAAAAAGAAGTGGATCTGATGCTGTCTCTGGGGATCATCCAGTGCTCCAAAAGTGAGTGGTATAATCCAATGGTGTTGGTTAAAAAAAAAGGATGCCACAATACGGTTTTGTATTGATTTATGATACCTGAACCTGTGCCACATGTTGATGACATGATTGAGCGCCTGGCTGATTCGAGTCATCCAGCAGAGTTTTCTGGGCCTATCAGTAGGATTGCTAGAGAAAAAGCACACATGGCGGTACTCTTGTAAGACCAAATTATGTCTAACCATGTGTCCAGCTAATTTAAATAGCTCACGTTACTGTATTGTGTGATTTACCTTGATTAATTATTGTATATGGCGTTTTCATTTACCAGGTACAAGTGTTTCACCAAACCAAGATCCTTACCGAGACTATTTAGCAGAGCTACCATGTCTGCATCCAGATCTTATTGTCTCCTGAGTTAATTGTGATTGGGTCAAAGAAATGTAAACAACCCAGAGTGCTGTTTTCCCCTATCCCAGAATGCATCTGTTGTGTAGCAAGACCTTACTCCACATGGCTGTAGAGATAGAGCTGGAAATGCAAAACTTCTGTTGTAGAAACTTGAAAAGTTATCAATAATAGGACAAAGGAAAGGAAACAAGGGTAGAAAATGACAGAAGAGAGACAGTGAGAAAGGCATGGTAACAGAGAGAGTGATAGTGGGATGTGCAGAGTAAGGGAGGAGGGGCATCAGAGTCAAACAGGGACTGATAGAGAGGAGGGGATGAAGAGAATGAGAGAGAGATAAATCAGTTACATGACTCAGGTTTGTTCAGAAAGCTGCCAGAGCTGCAGCTATCTGCAGACCTCTGCAGATGGAGGTTGAGGACAGAGCCGAGCTCTGCTTTCCACAGTTCCCAAACACCTCCTGCAGGAAGCCCTCGTCTCCTTGGCCCCAAACACTGCTCATTTACATTGTGTGGTACTCCATCTCTCTGATCACTGTGACTCTCAACCTGCTCATCATTATCTCAATCTCCCACTTCAGGCAGATATTAACTTCTTTGCTTCTCTCTACAGGATTTGTAACTTTAAAACTTAAACAGCTGCTTTATATTTGGAAGAATTGTCTTTGAGTTAGTTCTGAATGATGTTGCTCCAAATGACTTTGATGCCAGAGACTGTTGTTCATGTCTACTCTGTTACCAATATTAATCATTGCTTTCTTTCTCAACCAAGTTATTTTAACTGTCCACTCTTACTGATGTGGTGGATTGAAAAATATTCAAGCTAATATGGATTTCATATTTTTTATTTTGAGAACTGGTTAGGGTTGTTCTGTCAGTGTTGTTGGTTTATTAATACTTTTTACTTTCCCTGCAGGCAGCTCCACACCCCCACCAACATCCTCCTCCGCTCTTTGGCTGTCTCAGACCTTCTAGTGGGCCTCGTGGTGATGCCGGGAGAAATCCTCAAAAAAACATCCTGCTGGTTTCTTGGTGACTTTGTGTGTTTTCTCTATAATCATTTTTCAATCATCATTACCGTAGCCTCACTAGGGGACATAGTGCTTATATCAGTTGACCGGTATGTGGCTATTTGTGACCCTTTGCATTACACCACCAGAATCACAATGAACAGAGTTAAACTCAGTGTTTGTCTGTGTTGGTTCTGTTCTGTTTCTTACAGCTTTCTCTTTGTGAAGGATGACCTGACTCAACCGGGGAGGTATAATTCCTGCTACGGAGAATGTTTGTTGGTCATTGACTATTTCACAGGACTAATAGATCTTGTTTTGTCCTTAATTGTTCCAGTTACTGTCATCGTAGCTCTGTATCTGAGAGTATTTGCTGTGGCTGTATCTCAGGCCCGTGCCATGCGCTCTCACATTACAGCTGTCACACTCCAGCTGTCAGGGACTCCAAAGGCAAAGAAATCTGAGCTGAAAGCAGCCAGGACTCTTGGTGTTCTGGTAGTTGTGTTTCTAATATGTTACTGCCCATATTACTCTGTTTCTCTTGCAGGTGACAGCTTGGTCAGTGCTTCATCTGCATCCGATGTTCTCTTTGTGTTCCTTTGTAACTCTGGTCTAAACCCTGTGATATATGCCTTCCTTTACCCCTGGTTTAGAAAAGCAGTTAAACTCATAGTTACTCTTCAGATACTGCAGCCTGGCTCCTGTGAGACCAACATGCTGTAGAGAGGCTGTGGAGGAACTGGGATCAGACTTGGTCTAAGGATTAAATGAATAAATATTTCCAGTGTGTGACTTATGAAATATAGAAAGGGAAGATATACTTTCTTGTGTTTAAGTCTAAATTGTGTATGATCAACAATTGAAAGGCCTGTTCTTTAGCTTTATCTTGTTGTGTATTGTGTCTCTCTGATGCTGTTGCATTTAAAGAAAGAGTCATAAGCACCATATACTGTTTCTAGGTAATCACTAGTGACATGAAACATTTCAACCCAACACAGCAAAAGCGCTATGAAAGCTTTGTATTTATGTCTCTATATTTCGTCAAAGCATCATCTCTGTGATTTATGATGATTTTGTTGCAAACAGAAATCCCAGGCCTGCTCGGCCTCTGTTTCACTGATAAAAAAAGAACAGCCCCACTTTCCCATCAAGTATAGAAAAACATCAGCTGTGAACTGTAGTTGTGTTTCACATTAAACTGTCAGTACAAAAAGATCTTGGGCCCGTTACAAAGTTGTTGTAATCATTTCAATTTAGTGTCAATTCATATGTGATCCCTGGTTAACATACAGTATATTGTCTTTATGACATAATTACATAAAGTACTATGAAGTCCTGTTGAGAGAAACAAAATATATTTTTTGAAAAGACAGGATTATCTACAGTTCACCGGATCATTGCACTCACATTTCCAGAGAAACATGTAATCATAGGACAGAGAAAGTTCAAATTTAACAAATAATGTAAAGAGCAATGGATTGAAATTTTTTTTATTATAAAATCATCAGAATTGTAATTTATTTAATGTTACATAGCATAGAGGATTTGTTGTTAAGTGGCATATGATAATAAACATACATATTCAGAATGTAATATTGTGTCTTTTTATCGATTTTTCACACTGATGTGAAATGACAAGAGACAATAATGACATGTTGAAAAGGTGAAACCAACCCTAGTCTGATTCAACCAAACTAAATGAGGCAGTTGTTGAAGACCTGAGACCTTTTTTTGGTGGTCCACTTTTCGGTCCACCTGGATGACAGATGTGTGCAGAAACCCTTATCATAGCAGCCTGTACCACGCAACAATCACTGTTCAGCTACATTATCTGCAAACTTAAACTGCCACAGTGGGTTAGTCTCTGCTGACTCACCAGAAGATGGAGCTGTTGACTTGTATTTTCAGATTAGAAACGAAGTAAAGCAGTGATGATAAGATGAATAGTGGTGTAGTCAAGTCAAACTTTGTCAAGTCCAAGAACAGGACTTGTCAGGACCAAGTCCAAATGAAAGACAGAATAGAATCTTCTTCAAGACCACTTAGTTACCTGTTCATAATGTATGCTGTGCAACAGACGCTATCTTTTTTAATTTCAGATAAAAAATTTGCATTATTTTTTGTAATGATCCAAAAGCAAGTGCAAAGTAAAAACACTGTAGGATCAAATTAGTCCATAGACAGGTTTCAAATGTGTCCCTAAAAAAATAGAAAATGTTCCCATTCTGGAACTTATCACGTGTCTTGAGGAATTCACAGTACAAAGTGCTTAGTGACATTGTGTCTGTGGCCAAAATCAAAAAAAGCTTTGCGTCTCGGCCCCAAATTATCATCATGGGATTTATTGGAAATTTCCTTGGGTACGTACGGTATATCAAATGTGGCCAATCACACTCATCCCAGAGCTGAGTAATATAGTACACCCAAAAGTAAGTGAAAGAGCAAGGCACTGCAATGGGGTTATTGACTGAAAAAACATATACCATGGAAACCATTTTTTTCACTTCATGAAAGGACCAAAAATGTAGTCTATTTAGCATAAGTGTGGTAAGATATACAGTAATCTCTATTCCTCTCTGTCTGAGGAGGACTAGGCTCTCCTTCAAGTCACCTGCATGCCACAAAAAACGTTTGTTGTAGCTGTATTGTTGTCTAGATGGAAACAGTAACGTTCAGAGAGTTAGGGTTTAAACTTGTTGTGAAGTGACAGAAACAAGTTTATATGAAAAAGAAAAAAAAGGTGTGGTAATTTGACATAAACTGCGAGAACTATCGGGGAGTAGTGTTGAAATGGAAATCAGGAGTCTACAGGGAAAATGGGGAGGGTTGGAGAGTAGGAGTGCAAAAGTAGATGAAGTAGTCAGCACAAAAACGAGTGTTATGATATGTATCAGCTCTGGAGCTCTCAATATATCAGACTTGTAAGAAATGTGTTTATTTAATGTGACAATTGTGTTCTAAGGGTTCAAACCCTGAGGGGGGGTTGAGTTCCTCCCAGTTTAAAGATTGATCATAGAAAAACAAGGTCACCATATGGCAGAACACTTTGCAAAGGGCTTAGCAAGTAATTGACCATAACTCTAACTCTTGCAGCTATACAGTACATCCTCTTTCTTTGTCCAGTAATTAAACAGAAATCTATCAGAACAAATGAATGTACTGAACACTAGAAACTCAAGGTGCGATGGTAAACCGACACCAACCAAAGGGGAGAACTCAGACTAAATACACGAGGCAACAAGGGCTGTAACATCGACAGGTGACCTGATGAACAGCTGGAACTCATAAGACTGAGAAGACAATCACCAAGGCCGGTAAAAAAACACAAAGAAGGAAGTCAAACAAGACATCAAAAAAGAAATGGTGGTTCTAGTAGGCCAAGCCAAGTTCTCAGTCCCAACTCAGAAAATACAGACGCTTGGGCAGTGCCCCTCAGCGTCCATTACGATGCAAAAAGCACCACTCAGCATATATGGAACACACCGGGCAGAGCAGCAGGTACACAGCACTTTAAGATGATGTAGTACAAAGAGCGGCAGCGGTAGCAAGTAGTATGAAAAGATGAAATTCTGTGTAGGAGGTTGGTTGGGTTGTTGGATGGGTCAAACAACACAGGACTTTCACCTTGGAGACCGGGGTTTGTGTCACGTTCTTGACCCGCGTGTAACAGAAACGTACCTTTTCCTAAAGCTAACTGTCCCGTTCTTGTGTCACATGCCAGTTGAACGTACGTCCTGATCCCAGACCGCCCAAAGAGATGTGAATAGTTCCGACCAAGCACGTTTGACCGGTTGTGTGTGTGTGTGTGTGTGTGTATATCTACATATATATATATATATATATATATTGTAGGTACCGGTCATTAAATCAATGCGCATTCGTTCATAGTGTCACAACGATCCGCTTCTTCATTTTATACCTGCAACAGCAACAGAAATAAACTTGTTTTAAACAATGGAAAACCGTCTGTCTCACAAAATGCGGTTGAAAAATAGTTTCTCCCTCCGCTCCAGTCATACACACACACCTGCCTCAGCTGAGGTCTAAATATAGAGTAAACACCCCCTGACGTCATCATCATCACCATCATAATCATCACCATTAACATAATCGACAGTAATTGTAATCAGCAGTACCTTTTTGGTACCCTATGAACTTGCGTTTGGGTCAGTTAGTTATTTAGGGTTACTTGGAGTTGTTTGGACAGTGTTGGATATTGGATATTAATAAATAAATGAAATTAATTCAGAGCATTTTATTAAGAGGAAACTCAATAAAAAGGCTTTTTCTGCTGACACTATATCATATTGAGTTGCCTTGCATATACAGTGCTTTGGGGTCCGTTTGCAGGTAGTTTTGGTGTACAATGGTTTCAGAGAAAGTTGCAAGCAGCGATACAACAGGCCAAGCAATCGGCCCATCCCAAAAAGGCACATTTTCAATAGGCACCAAACTAGTCTTTTAATTTTCAGGAAGGAATGCAGATGTATAAGATTCTGGCTTGAGTATTTAGTTTAGTCTACATTTCCCTCTTCCTCTAAGAAGGACGAGGCTCTTTATCATTCTGCGTCACATGCATGCCATGACGACATTTTTTGTAGTGTTGTCTGGAAGGAAACTGTATACTTTTAGAATCTTAGAGCTTAAACTCGCTGTGTTGTGCCAAAAATAGACTGATATGACAAAAAGGAAAACATTGTGAAAATGTATCATAAATTGGGAGAAATACAGGAGAGGTTTCACCACAGGAGGAAACCA
>NC_048417.1:27742536-27744573 GCF_013103735.1 Etheostoma cragini | reverse complement strand
TCTCCGATCACGGGAAAATAGGAAAAGATCGGGCCGATCCGATCTCGAGATCGGGATCGGGACATCCCTACTTTTTATTGAGTTTCCTCTTAATGAAATGCTCTGAATGAATTTTATCTATTCATTAATATCCAATATCCAACGCTGTCCAAACGACTCTAAGTAACTCTACATAACTAACCCAAACGCAAGGTCATAGGGTACCCGGGATGCGTGTGAAGTAAATCGGATAAATGGTTCTTGAGATATTTAAGACAATATACACACACTCACACAGAGAGGGTCACATTCAACGTCACTTGCGTAACCAGAGGGACAGTAACATTTGATCTTGGGATTTTTATTTTAAGATTATTTTTGGGGCATTTTAGGGCTTTAATGGACAGGAAAGCTTAAGATATGAAAGGGGAGAGAGAGGGGGAGCGACATGCAGCAAAGGGCCGCAGGCTGGGCTCGAACCCGGGCCGGCTGCGTCAAGGAGCAAACCTCTATATATGGGCACCCGTCCTACCAACTGAGCTATCTGGGTGCCCTTTTTTCTTTTTTTTCTAAATGCCACTAGTCCCGAGAGCGTCCACCACTGACGCCAAGAGTCTCGACCAAGCGCGTCTAAATATGACGCTGAAGGATCGTTTGTGTTTGGGTCAACAAAAAACGCCAAAGGCACCTATCATTGCTTTTCTGGTGAGTTACTTTATTGACTTTATAATACATACTGTATTATTTAATTTTCTCTGTCAGTGTATTATCTTTTGCAGCCTGTACCATAATACCTGCCAGGGATTGAACCCAGGTCCTCATACATGCAAAGCATGCCATCTCACTGAGCTACATCCCCTTAAGGTCTTCAGATTTTTTGGGTCTTTTTTCTGAGATCACTGAATAAAAGAAGAAACCTGGTAAAACAAGTAATGTTAAAGTTGTATATGGTTAAACCTGTATATGCAACTGCGGTGGCTGAAAATCCAACCTGGGCAAAACACTTTGACTTACCACAACAACCCAAAGAGCGGTGCTATACCGATTTGAATGAATGTTCATAACCTTTTCAATTAGTAATACCAGACACAGGTAAAGTGCACTGCCTGTGTCTGTGGATCCTCGTGGAGGCAGCTTGATTGACAGATATGCTTCCTTTTTTGTCTCATGATAGAGATCTAATGTTTTATCAAACCGGGTTGGGGAAGTAACCTTTCTGCTTACTTCTTGACAAATAAAGCATGGAACACCACTCAAGCTATTGCGATGGCTGGGAATCACATCTAGGTCAACTGCTTGGAAGGAAGCTATACTCACCACTATCCTACCATCACTGGACAATACACCATTCACTGCAAATCTTGTAACACATCCGGGTATTGAGACCAGATCCATTGGTGGAGACGGGTGGCTTCCAGTCCCTATGACAGAATACAATATTGTTCAAAAAGGCACATTTGCAAATTGGTATAATGCGATGTGCCATTAGGTTTACTACCACTATTATTTTGTCATTAGCAGGATTCACACCTGAGCGGAGGAACCACAATTGATTTTCTAGTCCAATGCCAGATACAGATAATGCTGTACTCGCTCATCCCTATCAGTTACCTTCATGATGAAGAAAACTACATTTTAACTGTATTCTTAAATATATTTGTGAAACAACTGTAATCTTACCAGGTCAGGTTGGATGACTAATCTAAAACTTTCTCCTTGTCTGTAGTCTGGAGGCAACACCTTCATCTGCAGCTGTGTCTGATCGCCCTTCATGTTGAATATACTTGTGTATACAATATATAGTAATGTTTGAATATATGTTATAGTAAAGATACATGTAAACCTGAGTTATTACAACAGATAGCATCTGAATAATTCCAGGTCACAATTTAACGGAAAAAACCCAGTTTATATTATATACATACGCCCAAGGACTTAATGACACAGACAAACCAGTTTATTTAAAGCATTTATTGTTAAAATGCCAATCTTTAATATAGCAAATAATGTATTCAACATCTCTTTGGCCTCTGTCTCCCTGCTGGTCTTTGGCTTTGC
>NC_048417.1:27731487-27742436 GCF_013103735.1 Etheostoma cragini | reverse complement strand
ACACAGGAGCTAGATCTGCTGGTAAGGTCTTTGCAACGAGGGCCTCACGGTGCAAAAAACAGTGCGTAACCATAACATCTGGGTTTCTTTCTGCGCATCTTTTCCAAAACAACAGTTTCGATGTCCGCAGACATGTCATTAATACGTCTGTCAATTGTGTTATCCGAGAGAGGCACTTTAGCTATCTCTTTGGCCGCGTCAGGGCCGAGCATCTCATTTACAATGGCTTTACAAGCTGGCAGTATTAATGTTTCTGCCACAGTGTGGGACTTTTTTGATTTAGCTACGAGTTCAGCAACAAGGTAGCTAGCTTTGAGGGCTCTCTCGTTTAACTTTGTGGTTTTTCTAAAAAAAAGTTGCCTGTTTCTCATTGTTTGTACGTAAGCGTACAAAATAGTCCATCGGCTTGTTTTGAACGGAAAGGTGTTTCGTTTGGAGATGGCGTTTAAGCTTGCTTGGCACCATGGCGCTATTGGATAGCTTCTCACCACACACCAAGCACAGCGGCGTCGGTGCTGTCGCATCCCCGGTAAAGGTAAATCCAAATGAAAGATAGCTTTCGCTGTATTGCCTCGAGCTCACCGTCTTGTCTTTTTTTTTTTGACCACTCATACTAGGGCCTTCATCTGGGTCAGAATTTTGTCCAGGGACCTGTTCGGCATTTGCATTTTCCATTCTCAAAAACTTCTCCATCACTGTCAATTGCTCGTCTTGCTGAGATCCCAAACTGTCACGTGTTGTGCAGCACTAACTTTATTGTCTTTACAGGCATTTATCGCCCTCTGCTGCCACCCACTGAAATAGTAGAGTATTACATTATCTGTTACACTTTATTACAGCACAGACACCCAACAATGGTTAATTAGGTGAAATTAGATCATTTCCCGCGGCACACCTGACGATCTCTCACGGCACACTAGTGTGCCGCGGCACACTGGTTGAAAATCACTGCTCTACACACACGCTCTGCTCACTCACACACAGAACACGGAAAAGTGAACAGCGCTCTCTACCTCCCTCTCCCTCTCTCTCCCTCTCTCTCTCCCTCAGGCACTGTGGGCCGCGGGTCTTTTCCGTTAAGGTTTAGTGTTTCTTCAGCTTCAGGTTGGTTTCTAATGGTTAGTAGTACTTCCTTAACCAGTAGATTTCTGGTAAACCTGGGTTTTGTTCAGACATGGTGCTGCTTGGTAGAATGCGACTCGCGTTGCATTTCAGCCGTTTTTATTTTTATTTTTTAAACCTCTGCTGGTTTTAATTTATTCAATCTATTTGATCCGTAAAACACAGTCCCCCCACCCCCTCTCCCTCTCTCTCTCATTCCGTGTCTCTCTCTTACTCACATACACAGACACACACACACACACACACACATACCTGGTGTGGAAATATATATTTTTTTTAAAGAACCAAAAACTAAAAAAACTAAAAAAAAATCATACTGATCATTAAAAAAATTAAAAGTTAAAAAAGAAAGTTATATTGAGTATGTAAACTCTTGTTCATTACATTTTACTTCATAATTGCAACCATATGTGTTGTATTCGTCGTTGCAAAACTTGTTCTGTATATAGTTTGTTACCATGACAACACCATTGATCTGAAGCTCGATGCTATCATGTAAATAGTTTTCTAATCAGCCATAAATATAACAATTTCTGATCAACCCATACTAATTTCTCAATTCTCACAGTTTTCATGAGCTACCTTTTTTACTCTCTAAATACCCGCTGTACCAAAGTGTGATGCTGCTCAGCAGCACAAAGACACAGTTAAAGACGAGCTGGTGAATGTTGTGGAGGATTTAGCAGGTAAATATGGTTAGGGTTGTATTGCAGCCGGAGTGTACCAGAATGTACGGAATAGTGGCAAAAGCTATTTTGATGGGAGACAAGCAGGAAGTAAGGTCATGTTGTAACATGTGCCGAATGTGGCTTGGCATTGTTTTGCTGAAATAAGCAGCGACGTCCATGAAAAAGACGTTGCTTGGATGGAACTACATTTGCTCCAAAATTTCCTGTACCTTTCAGCATTAATGGTGACTTCACAGATGTGCTAGTTACCCATGCCATGGGCAATAACACACCCCAGTAGAACCACAGATGCTAGCTTTCAAACTTTGCGCTGACAACCGTATGGGTGGTACTTTACCTCATTGGCCCGGAAGACGTCTATGATTTCCAAAAACAATTTGAAATGTGGACTCGTCATACCACAGCAAACTTTTCTCTTTTCTTTTCTTTGGTTTTTCTTTTCAGTCCATCTCAGATGAGCTTGGGCCCAGAGAAGCCAATGGTGTTACTGGGTGGTGTTGATATATGTCCATCACTTTGCATGGTAGAGTTTTACCTTGCACTTGTAGATGTAGCGATGAACTGTGTTAACTGACAATGGATTTCCAAGGTGTTCCTGAGCCACGTGGAAATAATGCCCTTAGATAATGCTGTTTTTTATTGATGCGCTATCTGAGGGATGTCATGGGCAGAGGGATGTCATGGGCATTCAATGTTGGTTTTCAGCCTTGCCAACTTACGTGCAGAGATTTCTGAGTTATGAACAGGGAACAAAAAAGTTTTTTTTAAAGTTCTTTCAAAAATTAAAGTCTTAACATAAGTCCATGGTATCTGGGGGTATCTGGTGGCATATCTACAAAGTTCCATAGATCTGCACGGGCGGAGTGAGGGGCTGATGGAACAGAATAAAAACTGCTGAGGCAGCCGTCGAAACACTGAGATGGCCCGGCAGGTTCAAACTAGACAGGCCGTTCTCATCAACCATTCCTACATATAGCTACAAAAAGTATGTTTGAGTCCCAAAACACAGGGCTTTCTAGCCGGAAAGTAGAGTTCATGTCCCTTAAGAAGTTAAGGAGAAAAAACAAGGCTTTCAACCAGTAAATATGTGTTTGTGTCCCAGGAGTACTACGTAAGTGGACTACCCAAACTACCACCTTTTTTTTCTAATCTTACCTAGTCATTTTGGTGTCTTAACTTAACTGCTCTTATGATGGTCACCTTTTGTGATCTATACTTAACTGTAACAGCTGCTGTCAAGACCGCCACAACCTCAACTGCCACGTGACCGGTTGGCTGTTAGCTTTCCGCAGCCAACGTATTTACGGTAGAAGTCATACCAGTTGCATTCATGAGAATGCTTTGCATCAGATTACACACCCGGTTCCTCTTAAAAATGAAAGGGAGTGAGTAATCTGTTGTGTCCTCAAACATAAGAGAAGCTCAATTGTTTCCTAACACTTCTATTTATTTATTGGTATTTATAAATTAAAGATGCCACAAAATGAGAAACTTAAAGCAAATTTTGTCTGCTTGATTTACAGTATTTTGAACACCAGCAAACATTGCATAATCTCAGGACCACTGCCCTACGCCTGGTTTGGCGATGTAAAGTTTAGCCCATTAAGGCAACTACACATATGGCTTAAGGGCTACTGAAAGGTACCAGAAAGGTAAAAATCCTGCAATTGAAATGAAACCTTCTGCTGTTATTTTGGTGAGAGTAACTCAAAAGTAATTTAAAGCATTACAATTCAGAGAGAGTAATATTGTAATATCACCAATTATTCCGAAATGACAGAAAATAGTAATCTATTAAAATTTTAAAAGCAAATTGTCCACTGTCAGTAGATCTGCACAGGACGCTGATTGGCTGGGCCTATGTGGCTCGTTCACAAACCATAGAATTTTATTACAATGGACTTAGCATCAGTGACTTCTCCCATTGGTTTGTGGACTTATAAAGCTAGTAGTTAGCATTTTTCCTCTTGCTAGTTTTGAGCCAGAAATGAGACAAGAGGGCAGAGCTGGGAAGAATGATGCACCATCGTGAATGGTTTTAATGGTTTTTATGGATTTAAAATTTATTAGGATGAGGTTGCATACAGATGGAGAGAAGGACGAGGAGAGAGGTGCTCAGTGCATTATGGGAAGTCCTCCAGCAGTCTAGGCCTATAGAAGCGTAACTAAGGGATGTTAAGGACTCTCCTGGGCACTAACTATAAGGTTTGTCAAAGAGGAAAGTCTTAAGCCTACTCTTAAATGTGGAGACGATGTCTGCCTCCTGAATCCAAACTGGAACCTGGTTCCACAGAAGAGGAGCCTGATAGCTGAACGCTCTGGCTCCCATTCAATTTTAGAGACTCTAGGAACCACACGTAACCCTGCATTCTGGGAGCGCAGTGCTCTGGTGGGCTACTAAGGTACTATGAGCTCTTTAAGATAAGATGTTGCCTGACCATGATGAGCTTTGTAGGTGAGAAGAAGGATTTTAAATTCTATTCTGGATTTTACATGAAGCCAATGCAGAAGAGCTAAAACGGAGAGATGTGATCTCTTTTCCTGGTTCCTGTCAGAACACGTGCTGCAGCATTCTGGATCAGAGTCTTTATGGACTTTGTCGAGAAGCTGGTTAATAAAGAATTGCAATAATCCATCTTAGAAGTAACAAATGCATGGATTATATCCCCTTCGAGGGGAACTCAAACTGCGTCGGTTACGACACTATGGGAAACGGCTTTAGGCATGACAGGGCTGAATGCGAATGAAAACTACTCCAATCCTATTGGTCCTAGTGAGAACGGTAGCATGTGACGTCATAACCGTAGGGGCATATAAGCACGCCAGCACATAGCTCATTAGCTTTTTTCTATTCAGCGGGCACGTTGGTTGATGTTGTGTTTGAAAGATTCCATGTATCTTACTCACCTAGAAGTTGCAGTATGTCAGAGCAGTTAACCAGTTCCGGAGATGTGTGTCTCCCTTCCCGTGTTAATCGCGGTAGGAGACTCTCATGAGCTGTGTGTTGCTTGTCTGGGCCTGTCGCACGCCTGGCAGCTCTCAAGGAGCTGTTTGTGTCCATTGCGAGGCCCTGCCTGTGCGGGTACTGAGGTCCCTCATGTGGATCACAGCGAGATCTGCTTGAGGTTTCCGAGACCTTGTCTCGTCTTTCGTCTGCCGGTTCCGACTCCCCTAGTCCCCGTTTGAGGGCCGGCTTCTTGGCTTCTTCTGTATGGGGACGCTGACCGACGTAGCGGTTGCACTCTGGCTCTGAGGAGCTCGATGTACTTGGCAGCGTTGAGGAGGGAGAGGACTTGAGGGCGCGGGATTATGATGAATTGCTGGACGTGGTGATGCAAGCTGTGGCTGAAGTCAGTCTGGATTGGCCACTGGCTATCTGGGGGCTTAACACTAATGGCAGACTGGATGATTGCTTCCTGCGGAGCCACTCTGCACCCCCGTGCCAATTCTTGCCTTTTTTTTCGGACTTACACAATGAGTTGTGTCAGTCTTGGGTTAAGCCTTGCTCCATCCGGCTTTCGACTCACCAGCTGCTGGAGTATAGCAATGTGGCGAAGGATCAGTGACTGTGGGTACGGGTCGATGCCGTGAGTTGAGGACGCTCTTGCGTGTTACCTTTCTCTTCAGCGGGCGTGTCGGGTGACTTCCCCGCTGGTGGGTAAGCTTATCTGGCGGCGGGACAGGCTGGAGCAAGCCTGCACACCATGGGGGTTTAGCGGGCCTGCCAGGCGGACCTGCTGCTGGAGATGGACTAGGGTGGGAGCCCCTTTGGGGAGGAGATGGCGGAGCTGGCGAACCTGCGGGCCGTCATCCAGTCGCGGAGGGGCAAGGCGCGGAGGTCCTGACTGTGTGTTTGGCCCCCCGAGGCCGACTGAGGTCCCCTCTAGGGCGGCCTCTTGGGTTTTTGACCCGCCGCCAAGGCGCTCGGGACGCGCTGGCCGCCGCCGAGCCTTCTCCGCTCTGCCTGCCCCAAGGGGTGGCAGTGGGCCGGAGGTTCGGCTCCCGGACTGCCTGGGCCACCAGGGCCTGGTGCTGGGACGAGGAGTGCGCTCGCTGTTAGAAGGGGGCCGAGGTGCTCGTTCCCCCACTGGCCAACTGGATTGCTACCATCAATCTGAGGGACGTGTACTTCCACGTCTCCGTTCGTCCTTCCCACGGGAAGTTCCTGAGGTTCACCTTTGAGGGGGTGGCATACCTATAACGAGGTTCTTCCCTTCGGCCCAGCACTCTCCCCTCGCACTTTCACCAAGTGTATGGATGTGGCACTGGTCCCTTTGTGGCCCCAGGGCATCCAGGTCCAGAATTACGTCGACGACACTGGCTCATCCTGGCTCAGTCTCGAGAGTTGGCGGTTTGGCATCAAGATGTCGATGCTGGCACATCTGTCTCTGGCACGTGTCGAGTCCGTTCTGGCCACGGTAAAGAGTGTGAGGCTGGGCCGCACCATTTCTGTGAAACACGTCCAAAGGGTATTGGCCTCATGGCGGCTGCTTCCAGCGTGATACCTTCTGGTCTTCTGCACATGAGGGCCCTGCAGTGGTGGCTAAATCCAAGGGGTTCTCCCCGAGGGAAAACCCGTTCCGCCTGATACGGGTTATGCACAAATGTTTTTGTGCCCTATTGGTGTGGAAAAAGCCTTGGTTGCTGTCCCAAGGACCCGCGCTGGGGGCGCCCTGTTGCCGTGCAAGCGTTTCGACATCCGCTTTCCTCACCGGGTGGGGCGCGGTCATGGACGACCGCTCTGCATGGGGTGTTTTGCAGGAGCATCACTCGTCATGGTACATCAATTGCCTTGAGATGCTGGCCGTGTTCCAGGCTCTGAGGGGCTTCCTGCCTGAGCTCCTGGGTCACCACGTGCTTATCAGGTCCGACAATACGGTGGTGACGGCCTATCTGAATCACCAGGGGGTCCGCGCTTGCGCCCTCTCTGCAGGCTAGTGGCCAAAGAAGATAACTTCAGGCCCTGCTGACAAACATATGGTACTAAAAAGGAAAACTGAATTCAAACAATGTAGTCTTCACTAAGTTTAAAGAGCCAGAGAGTTTAAAGTTCATGTGAATGCTACAGCATTGTGTCTTAATGAGCAGAGCTAAACTGAAGATCCAAACTCATCTCCCTATAGACCAGTGTTTGACGGGCTAAATGACCTTTGTTGTGTATATTGGCATCGTCAGACACAAACACTCAGGTCCCCAGAGATCTGCCTCTCTGGTAACAATGTCTTACAGCCCATTAGTGGCTCCTAAAGGCAGTGTGCTGAACCCCTCTGGACAGGAAGTTTGTCAGTGTCTATAGGTTAGTTGGATGATGACATCTCAACCAATGAGGTCTCTGCAATTAGAGGTGTGAAAACAAACAAGTGTCAGCATGAACCCATCAACAAGTGATGCAATCATTACTGAACAGCAATGTTTTTTCAGTTGATATTGTGTCTGACATGAGTACAATTATTTAATTTATTGAAATTGTCCAGATCTTTAACAACAAAAATGTATTCAATTAGCATGTATAATGTGAGAGGGGTTGCTCCCAGTCCCAAATCCACAGAGAATTATCTCCTGACTCTGCAGCTCCTCTAATATCTAGAGTGTGTTTTTGACTCACTGTTTTTTTTTTGGTTTTAAGGCCCAAAACTTTCAAGTTTTGGTCACTCTCACAGTATCATCAGCATTCTTTTTTAGGACTTTCTAAAAACTCAGCAGCAAATAGATTAAGTTAGAGGTTAGCCGGTGGATATAGTAGAGGATTTAGCAGGTAAAGAGAGTTAGGGTTGTAGAGCGACCGGAGCGCATCCGAAGGGGCAGGAAGTAAGTTCACAAAGTAAAAGAGCGCCAAATTGGCGTCCAATTGGTGGGTCCAACTAACAACTGGATCAAACACAGGACTTTTTCCGAGGAACTGGGGATCATGTGTTTAAATTAATTAAATTAATTAGTGTAACACCTGGTTAGATCAACTGGTATGGCACGCAACCATAAAGAGGTTTATTCCTCAGTACAGAAGTCTGGGGTTTAACTCCACCTGTAGCAAGTGTCCCACAGGATGAAGCTCTCATTGTCCGTGGCGTTGTGGAGGAGACTCAAAGGATATGGGGGATGTTTAGGTAAACTGACTAGATACTCGCCATTTCTCTCATTCGCGGCTGTGCAACTGGCCTGAGGCTTGCATGAAAAACAAAACAAGATCAAGCATTGACGTGAATGGCCAAGATTGCGTGGCTCGCGGCGCCTCCCGAACGCTGCGCAGACGCACCTGGTGAAAAACACCAGCAACTTTCACCTGACTGGTCATCAGTGGACCATAACCATATTTTTGTTAGATATGATTATGTTATGAGAAAGCTTTGCATCATATTACACACATGAATACAATTGGAAAAGGGTGTGTGTGTCCTGTTGTGAACTCACACATACGGGAGGCTTAATCGATTCAAGGTGCAATTTGACATTCACTTCTAGAGTTCATTCCAATTCAACTTGGTCACTCAAAACTGTGATCTTGGATGTCCAGTGTACTGGAACTTTCCCTTTCATTGGGGACATTTTGCTAAGTTTTCTTTGTAATTACTGCATCATAAAATAATACAAGCAGCAGAGAAGGCCCAGAGTTACTGTATTTTGTTGGGGTCACCACGCAATGAACAACTACCGCCGGGACATGATCCGCTAAGCTCACTCAGATGTGTGTTGTGCCATTGAAAATTAACATAAATGTTATAGCAATCAATCCATAAATATTACAAAGGTCATTGTTCAGATGCAACACAATGACTCCAGCCTAGTGACTTTATTGGGCAGTGCTGAAGAGAGATAGAGAGTGAGATTGAGTACAGTGCCGGGAAGGAGTAATTCCTGCAGAATCGTATTCATTATCATCAACATGGGCCAGCTAAGCAGCTAGTGGTTCTCAAAGTGGCCCAAAACACTGTACTTCTCTTGGGTCACTCTGTTCCCTGCTATGGCCACCTAAGGAAGCACAAGAAACTGGCTTGCGTTAGACGGTACTTTCACTGGACTGGATCCAGGCAGATATTGCCCAGTTTTGTAAGACTTACCCTCAATACCATAAGACTTTAAGTAAAGGACTGTGTGGAGCTTTCACTCCAACCCCTCCCCATTGTTAGCACTCCCTTTGAGCGTCTTGGTATGGATATTGTTGGTCCAGTTTAATAAAGGAAAAATGGAAACCGCTAGATGTTGGTGTTCAAAGATTAATCTAGTAGATACCCAGAAGTGTTCCCCCTGAAATCTGTCAAAGCAAAGATTCTGGCATTATCCTTGGTCCAGTTCTTCTCTAGAGTTGGTTTCCCTCGTGAGATTTTAAGGTCGGACGATCCTAGTCATGCTGCCTACCAGTGACAGCAAACCTCTGGCAAAATGGCAGGGACCCTTGAGGTGAAGAAGCAACTTGGACCCACCACCTACCAAGTTTCTACTGCAAGCCGACCACGCAGCGTGCTGCACGTGAACCTTCTAAAGTAGTTGGCTGAAAGACCTGAGAGGAAGGATATTGCTGATCAGAGCTGTGGAGGAGTAAGAGGTGGTAGATGACCAGTATCTTCCCTACCTGACCTGGCCCATCTGCCAGCTGATTAACAAAATCAGGTGAAAGCTTTTTGTAATCGTCACATATTTCCAGAGTACCCAGGTCGCAAAAATATGGTGGAGCATGATATTGTGTTAAAGGAGGAGGCTCCAGTTAAACAAATGAGTTACAGGATCCCAGATGGCCTCCTGGTGTCCTTGAAAAAAAGAAGTGGACCTGATGCAGTCTCTGGGGATCATCGAGTGCTCCAAAAGTAAGTAGTGTAATCCAGTGGTTTTGGTTGCAAAAAAGTATCCCACAATACGGTTTTGTATTGATTTATGATACCTGAACTCTGTGTCAAAGTTTGATTGATATCCAATACCACATATTGATGACATGATTGAGCGACAGTTTTCTGGGCTCAGTGGGATTGCTAGAGAAAAAGTACACATGGCGGTACTCTGGTAAGACCAAAGGATGTTTAACCATGTGTCCAGCCAATTGACATAGCTCACGTTACTTTATTGTGGGATTTAATTTGATTGATTATTGCATGTGGCGTTTTGAGGTGCCAGGTGCAAATGTTTCACCAAACCAAGTTCCTTCCAGAGACTATTTAGCAGAGCCACCGTCTCTGCATCCAGATCTTAGCGTCTCCTGAGTTAATTGTAATTGGGTTAAAGAAAGGCAAACAACCCAGAGTATGGTTTTCTCCTATCCCAGAATGCATCTGTGGTGTAGCCAGACCTTACTTCACATGGCTGTAGAGACAGAGCTGGAAATGCAAGACTTCTGTTTTATAAACTTGAAAAGTTATAAATAATAGGACAATGGAAAGTAAACCAGGGTAGAAAATGAGAGAAGAGAGATTGGATAGAGAGACAGTGAGAAAGGCAGGGTAAGGTCGCAAAAATTGAAAACACACTAACACTAGCCTTACTAAACGTCAGGTCTTTGGCAGGAAAATCGTTTTTAATCAATGATTTCATTATCAAACACAATCTAGATTTTATGTTTCTAACTGAAACCTGGTTAGACCATAACCGCGCTGCTATTGTTATTGAGACAGCTCCCCCTAACTTCAGTTTTATGAGCGAGAATAGAGTGAATAAGAAAGGAGGGGGAGTCGCCATTTTGTTTAATGACTCCTTCCACTGTACGCAAATATGTTATGGAAATTTAGCTTCTTTTGAATATGTTGCTCTTCAATTAAGATCTTCCCCTCAAGCGATATTTCTAAATATCTACAGGCCACCTAAATATTGTGCAACCTTCATTGATGACTTCACTGAACTGCTGTCTATAATCTGCATTCATTTTGAGTGTGTAATCATTGCGGGTGATTTTAACATTCATGTTGACAACCCCCAGGACAGGGGGAGCAAAGAACTGTATTGTGTTTTTGAGAACTATGGACTGACTCAGCACGTGACGGAGCCCACGCACAATAAAGGGCACACTCTGGACCTGAAAGTCTCCAAGGGTCTGAACAATCCCACGGTTGTGGTGACTGACGTTGCTCTCAGCGGCAATATCTCTGTGCCCAAAAGTGTCCAAACAAAGACAATCAGAAAACGGTATATCACTGAAAACACCAGTGAAACATTTAC
>NC_048417.1:27728911-27731387 GCF_013103735.1 Etheostoma cragini | reverse complement strand
TGCTGCACTGTAACTTTTACTCTTGTGTTTTATGTGTCTTAATGTTTCTATTTTTAATTCACGTATTTTATCTGTTTTAATTTTTTTTTAACTGATTTTGTGTAAAGCACTTTGAATTGCCCTGTTGCTGAAATTAGCTATACAAATAAAGCTGCCTTGCCTTGCCTTGAGGACGGAGCCGAGCTCTGCTTTCCACAGTTCCCAAACACCTCCTGCAGGAAGACTTCGTCTCCTTGGCCCCAAACACTGCTCATTTACATTGTGTGTTTCTCCATTTCTCTGAACACTGTGACTCTCAACATGCTCATCATCATCTCAATCTCCCACTTCAGGCAGATATTAACTTCTTTGCTTCTCTTTTCAGGATGTGTAACGTTAAAACGTGAACAGCTGCTGTATATTTACAAGAATTGTCTTTGAGCTAGTTCTGAATAATGTTGCTCCAAATGTCTGACTTTGATGCCAGAGACTGTTGTTCACGTCCACTCTCTTACCAATATTAATCATTGCTTTTGGTCGAAGTAATTTTAACTACTCTTACTGATGTGATAGATTGAAAAATACTTAAACTAATACGGATTTTATATTTTTGATTTTGAGTACTGGTTAGGGTTGTTCTGTCAGTGTTGTTGGTTTAGTGATACTTTTCTCTTTCCCTGCAGGCAGCTCCACACCCCCACCAACATCCTCCTCCTCTCTCTGGCTGTCTCAGACTTTCTAGTGGGCCTCGTGGTGATGCCGGGAGAAATCCTCCAGAAAACATCCTGCTGGTTTCTTGGTGACTTTGTGTGTACTCTGTATAATTATCTTATAATCATCATTACTGTATCATCAGTAGGTGACATATTGCTCATATCAGTTGACCGGTATGTGGCTATTTGTGACCCTCTGCAATACAACACCAGAATCACCATGAACAGAGTTAAACTCAGTGTTTTTCTGTGTTGGCTCTATTCTGCTTCCTACAGATTTCTCTTTGTGAAGGATGACCTGACTCAACCAGGGAGGTATAATTACTGCTACGGAGAATGTATGTTTGTCATTGGTATGGTTAAAACGGTGAGTAGGTTTATGAACACTTGAGAGAAGCCAATAGAATCTAAAAGAGAGATAAACGCAGTGCTAAGGCTATCATTGTCATCGTCCACATGAATATTAAAATCCCCTACAATAAGAACTTTGTCCGTTTTTAGCACTAAGTTAGAAAAAACTCTGCAAATTCGCATAAGAATTGTGTATGGGCCAGGTGCTCGGTACACTGTAACAAATAGAACTGGCTGCAGTGATTTCCAACTTGGGTGTGAAAGACTAAGAACAAGACTTTCAAATGAGTTATAATTTAGTTTAGGTTTAGAGCTGATTAGTAGACAAGAATCAAAGATGGCTGCAACTCCACCTTCTCGGCCAGCGCCTCGAGGAATGTGAGTATTAATATGACTGGGGGGGGTGGATTCATTTAGACTAACATATTCTCCATCACCCAGCCAGGTTTCAGTAAGACAAAATAGATCAATATTAGAATCTGATATTAATTCATTTACTAGTACCCCTTTAGAAGAGAGAGACCTGATGTTTCAGAGTCCACATTCAATTCTCCTATTCTTTTGTACTATTGCACTTGTGGGTTTAATTGTTATGAGGTTTTCATGCACAGCTCCTCCTCCGTTTACCTTTGATTTAAGTAATTTTAATGGTCGGGGGGCAGACACCATCACTATGGGCTTTTTACTAGGTAACTCCTGGAATAAAGGAGCAGAGAAGTGTGTCAGACTGGGACTCTGCCTCCTGGTCCCAACTCTGGATTGTCAAGGATCAGGTCCACTAATAACACCCAAGTGGGATGAATGCCGTCTCTCCGAATCAGACCAGGTCTTCCCCAGAAAGACTGCCAGTGATCCACAAAGCCCACATCATTATCTGGACACCACCTTGATAGCCAGCGGCGAAATGACGACATGCGGCTATACATGTCATCGCTGGTGACATTTGGCAGGGGTACAGAGAAAACTACGGTGTCCGACATTGACTTTGCGTATGTACACACCGATTCAACATTAATCTTAGTAACCTCCGTTTGGCGTAGCCGGGAGTCATTAACGCCAACGTGAATAACAATCTTGCTGTATTTACGTTCATCCTTAGCCAGCAGTTTCAGATAAGACGCAACGTTGCCCGCTCTAGCCCCCGGGATGCACTTAACTATGGCTGCCGGCTTCGCTAACTTCACGTTTCTCAAAATGGAGCTACCGATAATCAGAGTTGGTTTCTCAGCTGGTGTGTTGCTGAGTGGGGAAAATCTGTTAGAAACGCTAACAGGCTGGTGGCGGTCCGACGCCTTTGAAAGCTTACGACTAGCTCTTCCTCTCACCGTCACCCAGGCACTATGTCCTTGCTGCCTCGGAGCTCCCGAGGGACGGCAACCAGAGGCTAACTCAGGCTCAGGCCGGCCAGCGCCGACTACCGGGGGGGGGGGGGG
>NC_048417.1:27720047-27728829 GCF_013103735.1 Etheostoma cragini | reverse complement strand
AAATAAACTACACTTGTTACACATACCATTACCGCTAAAGGATGCAGAGGAGTAACTAAACATCTCACACACCGAGCAAGAGAAAGTAGGGGAGAGCGACGCCATAGCTAACTGCTAAGCTAAAGTCGCTAGCGGCTAAGCTAAAGTACGGTAGCGTTAGCTACCAAGCATTAAAACAGCTATTTATTTAACAAAGTCGCTGAAAAATGAGAAGATATGTGAGTGCTTAGGCAGAACTAGTATAAGAATAAGTGTTAAGCGGACAGTTAGCCGCTATAAAAGCAAATCTAACAAACTGAACTGGTATTTAGTGGGCAGCAACAAGCTACCAACACGCTAGCAACACACAAGCACAGGAAACGGAAATGAGTCAGGAACGCTTACCGTAACAGGATGCCGGAAGTTTAGCCTTCCTTTCCTCTCCAGATGTACCGTCACTGGGTGATCATCTCACTTAATAACTGTATTACTATGTATTACTGTAGGTTTATCTCTTTTGAAAACTGTTCATATTTGTATTTGCTAACAATGAAGCCATTTACTGTCTCCATGTGGAACATTCAGGGCCTTAACTCTGCATTGTTTGGATGTAAAAGTGAAACCTCTGAATTCAAAGACAACACCAAAGACACAGACATCATCATCATCCTCCAAGAGACCTGCGGTGTGTTCCAAATCGCGCACTTCTGTACTAAATACTAACTTTTTGAGTACATAGTGCGTTCACATTGTCGAAGTGCGGTCAAATGCAGTACACTTTAATACCCGGATGGTGCACTCAAAAAACTTTCATTAATGGCGGCCAAAAACGCGATAGCAATAGGAGCAATAAAAATGTAAGTTGAACATGAGTCTTTTTGCTATACTTATAACATATTATGTACCTGTATTTGTATATTTGGTTAATCTTGCAGTTTTTAAATACATTTTTATCTCGAATTATAATGTTTTTTGGTACCGTAATTTGACGTGCTAGCAAGCCAACCTTAGCTAGCTAACAGCGGCATTTTAACCATACACGGCAAATACGTGCTAAGCTAACGTTACATGTGTTGTAGTATGTTGTTGTTTGTGTTAAACTTTCGTCCCACTGTAAACGATTTTAGTGGTAAAAGTGTGATCTTAACAAGTTGGATGTATTACGATGTGAGCGTTAGATCAGCAATATAGCGATCAGCTAATTGTCAACGTAATTGTAACGTTATGAGTAGCGTAATGTTAAAACGTATCCGCACTAACTGCCTCCACTTGATGTATAGCCTATACTGTTTAAACTACCTCCACCTGATGTATATACTGTTTATACTGCCTCCACCTAATTTCTCTTCAGGGACAAACGAGGAATAGAGGGCCGTCATTTAGGGGTGACGATGGCCAACAGACCGTAGAAGGATCCACTGGAGAGTCTGAAGTCCCCCCTCAGGTCCCTGTCCCCATCAGACTAGCTACAGCCTGGGAGGGAGCCTGCAGAGCTACAAGCACATTTTTAAATAAAATTATATTAAAAGTATTTAACTTGCTATCTTTTGTATTGCACGTTGCATGACTGTAGCGAGCATATAATGAATATAAAGGAATGGGTCTATTTAAATGTCAGGTCCGTTATATTATTATTATATTAGTGTAATGAATATAAAGGACGGGGTCTATTTAAATGTCAGGTGTGTTCCCTCTGCTTTCACTGTTGTATTGTCATGTATGAAGACCATTTAGAACAAAAACACAACTGTAATGATGTTTTGTCTATTAGGTAAGCTGTATGGTTAATGCTTCACAACAACAGTCTTATCTCTGGGCCACAAGGATTTCCTCATGAAACCGTTGAGCATTAAAATGAACAGTAACGTTATGAATGAATGAATATTAACGTTACGTATTTTTAGAGCAGAAACATAAGTATATACATATAAGAGTGGACTGCAAAGAATAGGTATAGTTAATGAATTGAAAAGAGTGCACTAACAACAACGAATATTACGATACAGTTGTGTGTGTGCTGTTTGTGTGCCGTGACATGACGGCGGTGTCGCAGTCATCATCCTGGCGTGACACGGAGCAAATAAAAATATCACATTTATTTTTGTTAAAATATCAAAAACAAAGCAGGAATTATTTTTTGCGAAACACAATAGCAGACTGGAATGCTCTCCCTGGTGAAATTCACAATTTTACAGAAGAAGAAGAGATTAAATGTGATCGTCATTTCCGGTAAGTGCACATGGAAGTGCGCGATTTGAGACAACACTCCTCTGTCAAAAGGTACGCACTATGCAAGACAGTACGTAGGGCACGAAGTGTACTGTCTGGAAGTGCACTAAGGGAAGTGCGCGATTTGGAACACACTATAACTTTCCCCGGGAGGGGGGGAGGGAGGAGGTCAATATTAACCTATCAGAGTCTGGGGATAGGAGAACTTTGATTGGCCCTCTGGTTTTTGGCTTTGACCTAAATGCTTTGCATCTACATCCATCTGTCTCTTTGACTCCTTGTCTAAGGTAAGGAAATGCACTCTCATGACCTCTTCAGGCTAGCTAGCTAACTGTAGCTAGCTGTAACTAGCTAACTGTAACTAGCTAACTGTAACCTGTACTAGCTAACTTACTGTAACCTATATGTTCAGGCAGATTTGTGTTTTTAAGGTTGAACTTTGTTGAAAACAACACAAATGTCCTGTTACTGTAGATGGTGTGATCAGAAATTTCCAGGTCAGAACTGCACTTTAATATGTGATGAATGAATTTGATTGTGTCTTTTAATTATGCAATTAGGTTTACACTAATGTAGTACTTAGCTAAGAAATTATACATATAGTGCAGTTTGATATATTTATGTTGTACATTTTTAAATTAGAGAGATATTCTTTAAAAATAAATCAAAATCAATCTGTTGTATAAACAAGAAGTTTAGAATAAATAAATCTGGCTATTCAGTTAGTGTTTATATCCTATGAAATTAATTTGTAAAGTTACAGAAACAATTATCTTCTAGTCTGCCCTTGCTAGATATTAGCATGGCAACAGTCTCCACCAATCAGAGACTTTGCTGTCACACACACACATTTTCTCTCACGCACACAAATATGTTGGCTCTATACACGCTAAAAGGACTGTTTTTTAAATGGATGCGTATGTTCGCAACTATTTAAGTCCAACAGACTGAAACCTAAGGCCTGCAGGCTCCAGTGCAGGGCAGACCGTTAGACCACCGGCAAGTAACACCCCTGATGCTACCTGCCGCAGACAGGCCACTGAAACGCTCACGGCAGGAAGAGGACAGAGAGGGAGCTATGTTTACCGGTTATCAGCATACTATCAAGTCTACTGTGGAGCGGCTGTGGCTCAGTGGTAGAGCCGTTGCCTGCCAATTGGAAGGTTGGGGGTTCAATCCCCGCCCATGCAGTCATTGTCGAAGTGTCCTTGGGCAAGACACTGAACCCCGAGTTGGCCCCGGTGCTGCGCATCGGAGTGTGAATGTGTGTGAATGTTTATCTGATGAGCAGGTGGCACCTTGTATGAGTAGTTGTTAAGACTGGAAAAGTGCTATATAAAGCAGCACATTTACATTTATTTATTTACTTACTAGGCAAAGGGCTGGGTGTAACGATGTTGTTACACAAAACACAAACATATTCACTTACAAATATAAAGCCCGACGTGTCGTTGTAAAAGGTTATATATCTTGAAGGGTTAAGAGACTTAACACTTCACAATTAAAACAAAACCGTATATATTTAAAAAATTAAGCAAAACTGGGGTATTTTATTTATATACACAGACTGCTCACATCGCTAAAACCACCAGACTCCATGTAAATAAATAGAAGTTTTAGGATAGTACAACACATTTTATTCAAACACAACAGAAACCAAATAAAACTATGAAAAGCCATTTTTGAAAATGGAATGTTATGTTTTGTTATGATTTAACTTTTTCTATCAGACAAACAAAGTGAAGCTAGACAAGACTAGACACGACAAGACAGGAAGCTGACTATCAAAATAACAGGAAGTAGAACAAACAGACACTTACCGGGAATCACGAGACAGAGAACCACACCGGACCGGGGAGAAAACAGAAAAAAAACAAGGAGGCCAAAGAAAGGGAAACACATACCCAAACAAAAACCCCAAACCACAAAAGTCCCACCCTTGTTGTGTTGTCTTCCCGTCATAATTGAAAATCGCTGCTTTTTATCGTTTTTTAAAAACTTTTTCTTACGTTTTTGTCCCTTTTTCAACATTTTGGACGTTTTTTTACGATGTTTGTCCCTTTTTTGGACGTTCAACACACTATGTAACACTAACTTCTTAACTTTAGTTTTACAGTAGGACAGGAGTTTTACTCCGATTAGGAGAAGAGGTGTGGATCGTCGGAACCTTCGCTCCCTGAAGCATGTCCTGCCCGTATCTGACACTCGTATTTTAAATCTGGCTCTGCTGAATGTGAGATCTGTCACAAACAAAACGTTTTTATTGAACGATCTCTTTATCGCACGTAGTTTGGATTTTATGTTTCTGACGGAAACCTGGCTCAGTGAAGGTGATCTTGCTCCTTTTTCCCCCTGGATGCAACTACTTTAACTCCCCTCGCTTTACCGGTAAAGGTGGAGGACTGACATCCATTTTTAAATCTACTTTTTGCTGTCAACAATCTTCAACTGCAGGCTATTCCAGCTTTGAGCTGCAACTCTTTGAGGTAAAGCTTTTGGAATCTTTCCTCTGTGCGGTGATCTATCGGCCACCAAAATTCAACAAAGACCTTGTTTGGGATTTTGCAGACTTTGTATCGGGTGTCAATCTTAAATATGACCACTTTTTGATTGTTGCCGATTTTAATATACATGTGTGTTGTGAGAACAAACCTCTGGTCAAAGACTTTATGAATGTAATTGACTCTTTTAACCTTATGCAGTCTGTTCGGGAACCCATGCATGAAAAGGGTCATATTTTGGATCTTGTGCTGTCATATGTGCTGGACATACAGATAACTGAGATTGGCCAAACATTTTTATCGGACCATTTCCCTGTTTTATTTTCCATCTCTGTGCCTGCTCCCTCTCTCAGCGAAGCTCCTCTGCGCCGTTTTCGTGTTTTTAATTCCGGAACTCCACAGTTGTTTGGTGCTATGTTTAAAGACTCTTTTTTTATATTCTTTGGACGATCTTAACAACCGCAGTGTGGATGAATGCATAGCATTGTTTGATTCTCTCTGTACTAAGATTTTAGATTCGATTGCACCCATGACTTTAAAGCGCACAAAGCCACAGACGGAGCCCTGGCTGAATGAGTCCACTCGTACACTCAGGCACACATGTAGAAAGGCGGAGACAAAATGGAAAAAGGAAAATCTTCACATTTCTAGGGAGCTCCTTCAGGACAGTCTTATTAATTATCAGCAGGCTGTAAAAACTGCAAAAACTGACCATTTCTCCTCACTTGTGTCAAAAAATGCTCATAAGCCTCAGGTTCTTTTTAATGTATTTGATTCACTGGTGAACCCTGGTGATGCTGTCTGTATGGAGCCTTCTTCTAGCTTGTGTGAGGCTTTTCTGCAGTTTTTTTACGGATAAGATCTCTGCTATTAGAATTCCACTCTCTCGGTCTGCTCAGGTCCCTTCAGCTCCTATAGCAAGCACAGCTGTCTTTGACAGCTTTGAACCTGTCACTCTTAATGAACTGAATGAGATAGTTGCACATTTACGCCCTGCTAACTGTCAAACAGATAGTATTCCATCATCTCTGTTTAAGGAGGTATTCTGTTCAGTGGAGTCTTTTATTTTGAAATTTATAAATTTGTGTCTTAGTTCTGGCTGTGTTCCATCTTCCTTTAAATATGCCTTAATACAGCCTCTTCTGAAGAAGAAGAACTTACTGTTAAATGGATACAGTCTTATCTATCGGATAGAAAACAATGCGTGCAAATAAAGAATAGTAAGTCACCCTATCTTCACTATACACAAGGTGTCCCTCAGGGATCAATTCTAGGCCCCCTGTTATTTTCACTTTATGTGAATAATTTGCCCAATGTGTGCAAAAATGTGGACACAATTATGTATGCAGACGATACGGTAATTTTCACACAAGCCAAAAGTTCTGATGATGCAGCCTATCAGCTTTTATTGGCTTTAAATGACTTACAAAAATGAATGACTCATGCCTGTGCCTTAATGTTAAAAAGACTGTATCAATGTTTTTTAGTAAACCTAAAACAACCGTGACCGCTGGAAAAGTTTGCTTGGGTGGACTAGAATTGATTAATGTTGAGGAATTTAAGTATTTGGGAGTAATGATAGACTGGAAATTGTCCTTTAAAAAACACGTTAAAAAAGTTGGGAAAACAGTAAATGTTAATATACGGAATTTTAGGCAGGTTCTTTCATCAATAACAGATACAGCAGCGATTACATTCCTGCACTCTATGATACTGGCTCATATTGAGTACTGTATCACAAGTTGGTCCTATACGAGTCACTCTGCTATTGAGCCAATCAAAGTATGCTACAAAAGAGCATTGAAAATATTAGACAAGAAACCTTCATTATATCACCATTGCCAAATTTTAGATAAATGTAAGCTTTTAAATTTTGCTAATTTCAAATTATTTAAATCCGCCTGTCTAATCTATAAGGTTATACATGGTTTGGCACCTCCACCATTGAGTGATTTTATTAAACAAAAGTCTAGCAGTGTTGCCGGGACTCGAGTGACTAGAGCCACTATGAGAGGTGATTGCGACTTGGCGTTTAGGCGAACAGCCTTTTCACAGAACGTTCTGTCATATCAAGGAGTGAGCTTCTGGAATAGTATTCCACTATCAGTGAGGGAAAGCACAAGTCTTCCTATCTTTAGGAGTCGTTTAAAAGTGTGGCTGAGGGACACACAAACTTGTGATCATGTTTAGTGAATTTTCATATATCAGACGTAAAACAGAGTTACTGCATTATTAAAAATGTGGGTCAGTGCAATATAGGGTGGTGTTATATGGGCAGTGCAATATCAGGTTAGACAAAAGTCTAGCAGTGTTGCCGGGACTCGAGTGACTAGAGCCACTATGAGAGGTGAGTTCTGAGATCCAGAGGTGATCGAGCCTTTTCAGTGGCTGCTCCAACTCTGTGGAACTGTGCCTGTAGCTGTGCGGACTGCTAGAAGCTTGTCCACTTTTAAATCATTGCTGAAGACTTATTTGTTTGAAATAGCGTTTGGCTCAGGGAAGCCGCCTTGATGAATGTTGTATTCTATTTTCTTAGCATTTGTTATTTATTGTGTCTTCTATTGTAACTGTTTAATTTCATTTTATTTTTTGTGCTTTTTACTATGAAGTACTTTGGTAGGCCTCGGCCTTGGAAATGTGCTACATAAATAAATGTGACATTGACATTGACATTGACAGTTATTTTTTGAATTTATGGTCAATAAACCTCATTTATAGGAAATTATATTTAATGTTTGAGTTCATCGTGCCTGCCAAGGAGACTCAGTCCTTGCCAGCAACCCAGGTTCAAGTCCGACCCGAGGCTCCCCCAGCCCATTTCCTGTCTCTCCTCAGAAATTCTCCACAACGGGACAAAAAGCCTAAAAAAACATAACATAATCATTGTTGTATTGGTGTCGGAACAACTTTAATGTGTTTGATTTTTCAGGTCTTCCAGCTGTTGTGAACTATGAGGTCATCCGTCAGATTGGAGAGGGTGCGTTTGGGAAAGCCTTCCTGGTTCAGGAGCGAGAGGGGGTTGGAGACAGACAGTGTGTGTGGTTAAACAGATCAACCTCACAAAAGGTACGACCAGGGGCCTGTTGCACGAAAGTAGAATAAAGATATCCAGGATAAATGAAAAAGCGCAGCTTGACTTAGTGTGATCTGCTCATCGCGGTTTAATCGGTTGCACGATTGCCGAGCCAGGATGAACAGGTGGAGCTATGTCAAGCCATGTGTAGATAGCTGGGATAGTGCACGTTCACGGCTTTCTCAAATAGACCACGTTATCGATCACAGATTTACTGATGTAGAATTGAAAAAACGCATGCGCCATATGTTTCACCCAATGAGCAGCAGCTTAAATGGAAAGTAACGAGGAGGGGAAGGATTTAATATCCAGAAAGGGAAATACGGCTCTTAAACGGAGAGTAGCCGAACAGACCACAGCGGACCCGACTGAATGTGTAGGGTGTAAAAGTATCTCCTTAGGCTATAGTCACTCCGCATTTTACAAAGTTGTAGGCTACACTGTGTTTTAATTGCTTTAAATATGCTAGTTTCATGTTTCTGTTGTTATGTGATAAATGTGCTGGTTTTACTGTAAAGTGTCTTTGACTAACCTACCATGTAAAGCACTATATAAAGAAAATATATTATTATTCAGCCTTTGCCTTAAAAGTGAGCAGAGGGAATAATGTTCCTCGGGAAATGGATCCTAATGACTCTAGGCTTAATTTCAAACCCTTATTCACAATGCGAGAACATGTTTTACAACCATATGCTATATCTAATTATTTGTAGGCTACAATTAATATTCATGCAGAACAATCAGAAAGGGACAACAACTAGAAAAATAAGTAAGTGACTTCAAAACACGCTGTGAGCATTTGTAAAACAATATTCATGGTTTATTCCTCTGACAAGTGACCGCACCAAAATAAAAAGATTAAGAACCATTGCATTGTTCCCGGTGTGATGAATGTAAACAACACTACATACGTAGCCTACTTTATATAGGCCACGTTATTGGTCCAGGGATGTGAGACTAATTGAGAAGGTTATGAAACCAATGTAAGCTATAATAAAAA
>NC_048417.1:27718889-27719947 GCF_013103735.1 Etheostoma cragini | reverse complement strand
TACCTGTTTTGTTTTCCTAGTCGTGCCTTCTTATTCATCTGCCCGCCTGCCTACCTGTGTTCCTCGTCATCCTGCCTGGAGTCCTATCATTCCCTGTGAGTTTTTCCCCACGCATTTTTCCTGTGTCCTGCTCACCTTCTACAGTGCCTGCGTTTGGCTGTGGAGTGTTTTTTGGACTCCACCCTTTGTTCCTTGTGTTTTTGGACTTTGTCAAATCATTGCTGCCTTGCCTGCCTACTCTGCGTTTGGGTCCTCCTTTATGCCGTACCGTGACACAAAGTCTCCAAAACAAGCTATATGACAACGTTTCTCCCTATTGATATGCAATTGCCAAGCACCATTCACATTGTTATATTTGTCAATAACAATCTTTTCTTTTTATCTGTGTAACAATGAATTCTATGTTTTGTGCTAGTTGTATGCATATGATATAAAAACCACCTTGGGCCCCTTCTTACTACTCCATGTATTTCTTTTACAATTGCAATAGAATGTCTTCTGCAAGATCTGCAACACTCCCTGAGCTGCACTGATGAAGAGCTTAGTGAAGCATCAGCAGGCCAGAGAGCTCCTCTGGCTTCTCTGGATTGGAGCATTCGCAATGCTCTCTTTTCTGAGAGATGGAGGGAAAAGAGACCATCTCTTCTTAATAGCATGTTGGCCAAGGAGAGCGTGGCAACAAATGGCTGCTGCCAATGTGGTAACAACTGCGCGGCTATGAGATGCAGAGTTTGCCTTCCATGTCACTTTCTATGTGCTGAATGTGACATCAGCAGACACAGCAATGCCTCAGTTGTCCATAACAGGGATGCCATGTGTGCTGGCTTCTTCCAGCCATTGCCCTCAACCACCTGTGTTGTTGAAAAGGCACTTACAAACTGCGGTAAGTTACACACTGCTTTTTTCTGAGCTAGTTTTTGTCTGTCAGTAATTATGAATTAGTGTAACCTATGTGTAATGTCTTTAAGTGCGATTTTTGCCAGCATCTGTGGGTGTCCCCCAGAAGCACTCAGGGTGATCAAAGGGAAGGCAGTTGCTTTGGTCACAATAAATGGTAA